>NC_056729.1:920817468-920884968 GCF_019279795.1 Protopterus annectens
ATGAATCCCACAAATATATGGTGCATATGGTCTGTACACCATTATTTATTGACATCATACCAGATAACAAGCCAGTCAGATAACAGACTGCTGGACATGTTGTGTGTAGTAGGGGCTGTTTCTGAGGACATTAGCTGGACATTCTGTGTTTTTGTGTTCAGTACTATGGTCTGTGTACATAGGGCAGGGGTCTGGAGCCTTCACTATCCAAAGAGCCATTCCTGACCCCTCACCCACCAAACTAAATTCATCGGTAGGCACAACAGCTATCTGACTCCTACAATGAAGATAGCAGAGCATATATGGTTTCATATATAGTTATACTAAATATAATATAACTAAGTGTATAAGAACAATACCTAACATATGTCAATAATTGTGTTCCTGTGTTGTGATTGCTTGATCTGTGTGTGTGTGTGTGTGTGTGTGTGTGTGTGTGTGTGTGTGTGTGTGTGTGTGTGTGTGTATTGTGTGGTAGAGTGTCCATTAATCCTCAGAGGTACAAGGAGCCACTACAGCAGGGTTGAAGAGACACATGTGGCTCCAGAGCTGCAGGTTGCAGACCCCTGAGTTAGTAAGATTGATGACTGTATGCGTATTGTGCTTATGAATCTTGGGCTCTGTACATACTGTGGTAGACACCATTATTCTCTGTCCTGTTCTGTCTGATGTTACATACTGCTCCAGTGATGAGTTTGTGTATCATATGTGCCTTTGGCTGCACTGACACTGGATGTGGGTATGTATTTTCTCACAGGTGTCTGCAATGCTGTGCTGTGACCTGTAAGTCAAGCCCACTATAATCGCAGGTACATGTGTATTCCCCCATACAATATGTATCCCAGTGTTGTGGCAGTCTGCCTGTGGTTTGCCCAGTGCTTTGTGACATGCCTAGCAGCCTACTGTAATTACCCAGTGTGCTGTTATGTCCAGTTACTTGCAAGACATACTACAGCCAGGCCAGCATAACTGGTGTGTATTTCTGACAAAGCAACGGTGTGCTGTACAGATGTATGTCACTATCTACTGGGTAGTATGTGGCCATGTGTACGCAGCACCACCAGGTATTATGTTTCAGGACAGACTGGCGTGTGTGCATGCATATACTGTGTGGGCATATGTACTCCAGTATTGTCACGATATACCCATGTACATGGCTAGGAACATCCACATTGGGAGGCGTGGTCCACATGTCTCGCATGAAGGGGGCATGTGTACACTTCTGGACTGACCACAGAGTGCCAGAATGTCCACATATATTGGTCATATCCCTGCTGTAGTCCATTGGATCACTACTGTGCTAGCAGTGGTACTGTACTATGATGCCCTCAGGATGTCTGTCTGTAGCCAGTGGTGCACATCTCTACAGCAGATGTGACCTCCCACACCCAACATGTCTGTTAAGACACTCCTATGACAGTAGCAACAGTCTACATGTATACCTGACATCCCCTTGCACTAAAGGGTTGGGACTATTGGTGCTGAGGTAGAACTCCACTCTATGTTCTGGACATATGGTAAACATATATGTGTACACATATATCCACATATCTATATAGATATATGCACATATACATATCCACATATATATATGAACATATACATATCCACATACATATATGAGATATATATGTACATATATATATATATATATATATATATATATATATATATATATATATATATATATATAGATATATATATATATATATATATATATATATATATTTATATATATGTATATTTATATATATATGTATATATATATATATATACATATATATATATATATATATATATATATATATATATATACATACATATGAACACTCACACATAAACATATACACAGCAATGACTCCAAGTGGCTAAGCTTCTGTCATTCAAAGTGGATCCAGTATCTGCCTGGGACAACATGATTGACAAACCACGATGCTTTGCCAGAGATGGTTTGAACCTGTTGCCCATGGGATTCTTGTTATTGGCTACAGCTCTTGGCACCCCCATAGTGCCTTATGTAAGCAAGGTTCAAAGAACAAAACCACCACCATAACAGATACAAGCATGCAAAACTGAAGGTAAGGCTACTCAATGATAGACGTCTACACGTAAAAAGGCACTCTCTTGATGCACACCTACAAATGAGGAACATTTATATATGTGCAGTAAATGGGACCTAGTTCAATGCTCCAGAGAGCACACCTGTAATACCAGGCTATGTGGCACATCTCATCACTGAGGGCTTTTAATCCAGAAGAAAGGGGGTAATTGTCCCACTTACTCATCCCTCATTATGTCAGTGTATAGATGTGTGTGCATATGTGCACCATTGTAATGTGTACTCCTTCCACATTGTACATTCCCTATGGTAGAATGACATGTCTGCTTGATATGTTACAGATATTGCCCTGACAGTTTACCGGTGAATTGGCTTACTGTTAAAGCATTGCAGCTGCGTTGTGGAGGGTCTTGGAGTCAGTAACTGCATGTGCTGGATATTGGATTGCACAGCATATCTGTTAGGGCTGTGGAGGTGGTTAACATAGCAGTAATTACCAGCTATCCCTAATTTGTGCCCTCACTCCAACAGTGCATATGGTCTGTTATGTTGTAGTGAGTGGTTCAGGATGTTGTTCCCATGTGGACATGCTATACACATTTCTATCTGTATATATGTATATCTACATAATTATATATGTAAACCCCCTATATATATATATATATATATATATATATATATATATATATACATATGGCCATATTTATCTGTCTATATACAATTGATGTTATATGATTATTTGTGAGTCATACATATATATACATATAGCTGTCTGCTTACATTTACAGATATATATTTGTCCATATGTCCATGCATGTTTGGCTCATAATTGTGGCCTGTACCTCATTCTCTTGGCAACAGACATGGATGATCTAAGGATTGAAGTCAGTAACTACTGATGACACCTTTGTGTTTCAGACTTCAACTCCCTCAAACTATGTGTTTTAATACAGATAACTGTTTAACTAGGAACGTGTTAAGTGTATGAGAACAATAATTGACATATATCCCTATCTGTACCCACATTTTGGCACACTTTGTCCAGAATTCTTGCATTAAGAGGATAGTGCTGGATGATATGTTTGTGATAACATCAGATTTATGTATAGCTGTCATGGCTTAGTGTAAATCACTTTGTCTATGGTTTGCAGGGTCCTGGGTTTGAGTTTTGCAGAGGCTGTTTATTTTGTTTCTGGGCAGAACATAGGCCATTGGATACAGAGTGATTAAGGCACTTTAAAGCAGTTCTAAGTGGGTTTGCACTGGTTTGTGCAGAGGTAAGCACTGCTGACGTTCGGTTAGAGTGTCTTACATTCAGTTAGCATCTAAATTGCTTAACCCGTGTGGGCAGTGCTTACCCCAGTGCAAACAAGCTTAAATCCGCTTACAACTGCTCAAACGTGCCTTAATCACTCCATATCCAATGGGCTGTGTTCTGCCCAGCAACAAAATAAACAGCTCCTGTAAGTCTCGAACCCAAGACCCTGCACACCATAGACAAAGTGATTTACCACTAAGCCATGCCAGATATAAATAAATCCAATGTTTTCAGAAACATATCATCCAGTCCAGTCATGCAACAGTACAGAGAATGTATACCAACATCTAGATGTATGTGTGTAAACATATTAATATCTAAACAGATACTACATATCTATATATGTATATATATATATATATATATATATATATTTCTAAAACTAAATACATATATATATATATATACACATATATATATATATATATATATATATATATATTAATATATATGAACATATATACATGCAAATGCCTACATCGACACATATATGTGTCTACACCTATATGTCTACATATACACAGCAAGTTACATATGTGTACGCAGATATATATCTATGTAGGTACATACGGACATAGGTATATATATATATATATATATATATATATATATATATATATATATATATATATATATATATATATATATATATATATATATATAGAGAGAGAGAGAGAGAGACATACATCTATAGATAGCAATAGCAGATTAACAAAAACACATATGTCCATATGCACCATTAATGGGGTTGAGAGGCCATACACACTATACGTCTTGTACGAATAGGCATCCCCCCCACAGCCAAACACGTCCGCCCTGCAGTACACTACCAAGTGTTGCAGATCCCACAACCAGGACCTGACATGACATGGGCACAAGATGTTAACAGTACTACATCCCACCTGTATGATGTCAGGCTGGTATTGGTGACATATCATGCAGTACAGTCTGCCTCCCATAGGAAATGTAAAATATGGATGCCATCAACATCCCCAGGATACAGATGCACAGACACAGATATGCAGATACATATATACATACACACACACACACACACACACACACACACACACACACACACACATATATATATATATATATATATATATATATATATATATAAAAGTATACATGTGACTACACATACACACGCAGATATATGTACAGTTAGATACATATTTAGAAGATGCACACAATATGGAACTGTCACTATGCCTACAGTTAACACCTGAACAACTGGACACTGTATGGGCCACCCATACAAATGACAATCATTGCCTGCAACATATACCCACAAAGAGGTCATAGGGAAAACACCACACACAGGTTTGCAGAAATGGAATACCTTTAACTGCATACTATTACAGTTCTATATGCCATGTCATATAGCTGTTCAGACACTGACATCCATATAAACAGAGTAATGCAACTGTGAAAGTTATACAAATACAGTGGTCTGGAAAGATTCACAGCTGTTGCTGTCCTGGCCAAGCCCTTCAAATTGTATAACAGTGAGGACAGACTGGGCCACAGGATACCAAACAATCAACATTATGTAATGGAGGTGTATAGTTCTGCAGCCTCTATCTACACTTTGTACAAAATCACTAGGTGGTAAAGACGTCATGTGACCAAATGGGTTGTAACTGTTACATAACAAGGCATAACTGACACCACCTTATGCACACTGAAAAACGGAACAGTCTGTATGTCAGGAGGCAGTAGGCTTGCATTAACCAAATTTATGTAAGTAATGTAAATATAGGTGAAGTATACAGTACTGTACACCCCTGATACCCCCACATTTTTAACAGCCTAGGTCATTTATGGTGCTTCCCCCAGACTCAATAATACAGGGCCATATACCACTGTTACATACACTGGCCTCTGGAGTGCATAAGAGCACACATGTATTGTGTAGGTGACGCCTGCACATATATGGCCCCAGCCCCACCGTATGTGTGGGGGATACAACAGCAGTGGACTGATGGCAGCAGTGGCAGTGTAATATACTCACAGTCCACTATGGAACAACCCCCCCACAGCATGTCATATGTGCAAAGCTTGGTATGTAGGTGGAGGACAGAGGCTGGAATACAGGCACAAATGTGGAAAACTGTTGCCATACATTAATCAAGTTGCTGGTGTTACATGACAGTCTGTAACATATCCTTAGTCAGGGAATTGAGGTTAGAAACAGAAATGGATGTAGCAATGTTCTGACAGCACTCAACTCACACACTGCCAGTGAAATATCTGGCACAGGACCTGTGTGGTGGACAGACAACACATGATAGGCACACCTCTAGCCAACAAGAGGATAGGCTCACAGTTGAGAGCTATGCAGACACACTGCATTCCAAGGTAAAGTAGTATGTACACACACACCCTGTAACACCACTACTATACAAAGCATAGCACAACTCTAGGCACACTCTGTCTGTACTTCCTGAAACTCCTACAAATATGTAGCTGCCCTGAGTGTGCCAGTTCTCCTGTAAGAGGTATTGCTACCTGCTTTCTGTAACACTGATGCCCACACACAGGCAATGTAAAGGGACCATACCCACATGATGTTGGGGGTTAGAGTAGGTGGTTGCCATGACAGTGGTGATTGGAAGTACTACACGTGTAATTATATATATATATATATATATATATATATATATATATATATATATATATATATATATATATATATATATATATATACATATGGCTATCTAGATAATAATATGTACATATATTTCCACCATATGTCCTGGACATGGAGTGTAGCCCTACCCCAGCCTCTATAGTCCCACAGTGGTAGTGCAAGGGGATGTCAGGTATATATAGCAGGTATATTAGTAGATTACTGCTACTGTCATTGGGATTGTCTTCACAGACATGGTGTGTGCTGGAGGTCACATCTGCTTATAACATGTATGCCACTGGCTACTGACAGACATCCTAAGGACATCATAGTAAAGTACCACTACTAGCATGTAATGCTCCTGTGGACTGCAGCAGAGATATTGGCCAATATATGTTGACATTCTGACACACTCTGTACAGTCCAGAGGTATACACATAACCCCTTAGTGCTAAACATGTGTACTATGCCTGACAATATGGATGTAGACAGTCATGTACATGGGTAGAACACATAACGATTGGAATACATTTGTCACATTTGTCACCATAGGTTATGCATTCACACACCCCTGTCTGGCCTGACACATAATAACCTCTGGTACAGGGGTGCCATGGCCACATACTACCCACTAGATATTGACATACATCTGTACAGACATGACTGTTAATGGAGGCCCGGCAGGAGTACATCTAGCAAGTATCTGCATATGACATCTCACTGGGTAAGTACACTAAGCTGCTAGGCATGTAACAATGCACTGTGCAGGCTACAGGCAGACTGGCTCAATACTGGCCTACATCTCCTATGGGGGAATGCACATGTACCTGCATATATAGCAGGCTCTACAGGCATGTCACACCACAGGGTGTACACCTGTGTGAAAGTGCAGAACCACAACCAGTGTGAACACAGCCACAGCCACGTATGTTAAGCTAGCAGAATATTACAGCATATGGACTATCTGTTCAACACCATCCTCATATGTGCCACTCACAGACTGACCCTACATATACTGGGCTGCTACACAGTTTGGTCTGATAGCTGTCTGTGGTATTGGACATGTGTGTGTATGGCCCTACAAACATGTACGCCAATACAGTACCATACAGTGAAACAGCATGTAATATCAGATAGGACAGGACCTAGAACAATGACATCTACCACAGTCTGTACACAGGCTAAAGTACATATTAACAATACACACACTGTCGACATTCACTATAAGTACACAGACCTCAGTACTGTACAAACACCCACAGACTGTCCAGATTATGTCATCAACTATAACCCCTACTGTACATAACATGTGTAGCAGTCTGATATCTCACTGGCTTGTTATCAGATATGATGACACTAATTATGGTGTACAGCACATATGCACCACTTCATGCACGCCATATGTACACAGGTTGACAGAGTTGTGGCTGGAAGCACATACACAGGGCCAATAATGACATGTTGCTGTGATAATCTCATACATTTCCTGTTGTAACAGGGTTTGTTGCAACATATGTCCTATGAGGGATAAGAAGCCAGTAACTATCACGGCTTTCACCATCCACAGACTGCAATCCTCACACTACCTTCTGCAGTCCACAGATAGATGATCCATTGGTAACACATGAAACCAAAGGCACAAAACTCTGCCCTGTCTGCAGATGACCCTGCAGATGGGGATTCCTCATAAAATAGAACTGACATGGCAGGTACTGAGACATGTAGGACAGTCATATCCACACACACACTGTTAAACCAACAGTACTCCAAATGCAGTATAGCAGCACTTACAGTCTGTAGTCAGGTCAGGCACATACCCCTCCTGTGTGTTGCCCTGTTTCCACAGTGTATGTTGTTAGAGGTAACTCCCCAATCCATCTGAGATGTTGTTTGCCAAACAACAGATCTAGTTCCTGCTCACAGTAAATGAAAAGGGCCAACACCAACATGATGTTCCTAGATATTGGAGTGTGTTTCCATGCAATTGGCTATGGGAATGTTACCACAGCTGTTCCACATGCAATCAGTTAGGTGAGGGCTGCAATTCGTGCACAGTCCATCAGCTGATCATGAGCATCACTTAAAATACACATGCTGCTGCCAAGCAAAGCAGGTGTAGGTCTCCACATCTACCAAAGAGGGAGTGGGAGAGGCAGACAGAGGCAAAGACAAGTCAGGGAGTGGTGGGAGAGTAAAACCTAAGCATGTTTGTGTCACACACCTACTAGCACAGGGTATCAAGCCCCTGACAACTATGTAGTGCTATCACAGTTCTATGCAGTATGTGCCACATGGGTTACCAGTTGTGGAGCCCTCAGAACATATATGTGATGGTGACTGACATCTGCAACAGGGATATGGTAGCTATATGGTAGGTGATGTACACATGCCTGTCTGCCTGAACAGGTGCCGGCATCAACACAGCCACACTCTCACAGGGATGCACACTCACTGACACACTTGGCAGGGCCACAGCACATCACTGTGCAGGTATCACATGCACCACATGGGTCATACGGGGGTTGTAAGGGCAAAGGGTATGAGGAGGTGTCTGACATCAGACAACATGCTTCAGTATGCCCATGGGGGTTGTAGGGAGTGTGGATGTGAACATGCACACCATACAACACACACACAAACACACAGGGTGCCAGTACTGACATGCATGGGTGTATGTCTGCACGGGTGTGTGGTGGTCGACTGTGCCAGATGGCTTTACAAGGCTAGGCGATGGGTATACCTTGGCATCAGGCCACATGACGATGGTCTGCATTGTGGCTCTGGCTGTAGTGTCTGCATTTGCCCGCACAGGTGGGTATTGTATCCCCCATACAGTCACCTAAGTGATTATTGTGTGTGGCCAATGCTGTACATTGCTTGCCATGTATGTGTTCCTTAGTCCATGACATGCACGGTGTCTGGGATGTGCACACTTCCCACATGCATGTACAGTGACATGTGGAACTGTACCTGGGGTGTCTGGCCCATGTTGTGAATACAGATTATCATCAGATGTGCCAGTCTTGCCCACCTGTGGCGGTAACTGGTAATGGGCAACAGGCTTCCCCTGCACCTAAATTGATAGCATGCTTATGGCATTCTCTGGTGTCAGTGGCATCTGTCAATATAGGGCATGTTGTCAGGTATGGTATGTCCTTTGTGGGTCACATGTGATGGCACCACAGATGTTTTAGGTGTCCATTGGGGAACATAGGGAATGTGCACTGTCTGCATATTGGACAGATTGACAGGGTGCCATGCCCTCTGTAGCCCACAGCAATCACCCCATAGTCACTATCAGTGGCCAATATGCAGTGTACTACCCACATATTGGCTGTTGCCTAGTCATGTGTGTGTGTATACAAGACATGGGTTGAGAGTGTGCTCTGGGTAATACTGAGGTTGCTAACTGTGATTGCCTGGCCTTGATGTCACATGTCTGGGTATGGCTTTGCACCCCAGCCTCTCAGCTATTTCACATCTGTTATCCCTGTACAGTGGACATTGTGATATATAGTAGGGCCACCATATAAGAAATATGCAAAACCCACTTTGGCCACAGGTGTCACACACTCACAACCACCTCCACACAGGATACGTGTTACAAACACACACACACCTGTCATGTCTGGGAGTAGAACCCCTACCTAACTAGTTTATTACACTACAGCACTTACACAGTTATAGTAGGTGCCACGGAGATTACTGGAGTACTCCTTCCCCAAAGGTGTATATCACATTGGATGACATCAGCAGGATTGCCAAAGTAGGACATTCAAATTGTAGTGAGTGTGACTACCCTTAAATGCATTGCTCCCTACACAGATAGTGACACACACACACACAACATCCACAACTGACATGTGTGGGTATGGAACCCCTAAAAGAGGTCTATATCACACTACAGCATGGAGCTGTTATATGATGCACCATGGGGATTACTAGGGAACTCATTCCCCAAAGGTGTATTTCACAATGAATGACATCAGCAGGATTGCCAAAGTAGGCCATCTGAATGTACTGTGTGTGACTAACCTAAACTGCATTGCTCCCTACACAGACAGTGAGACACACACAAAATATCCACAACCAACATGTGTGGGTATAGATCCCCTAACAGAGGTCTATATCACACTACAGCATGGAGCTGTTATAGGGCGCACCAAGGGGATTACTAGAGAACTAACTCCTTCCCCAAAGGTGTATTTCACAGTGAATGATATCAGCAGGATTGCCAACGTAGGCCATTTGAAATGTACTGAGTGTGACTAGCCTATAATGCATTGCTCCATACACAGACATTGAAACACACACAAAACATCCAGAACTGCCATGGGTGGGGACGGAACCCTACCACAGTTCGACATCACACTACAGCAGTACGCAGTTACAGGATGTGCTACAGAGATTACTGGGCTACAACCTTCCCAGAGGTGTATTTCTAGGTGGGTGACATCAGCAGCCTTGCCAAAGTTGAGTAAATGAATTGTAAGGAGTGTGAGTACCCTAAAAAGCATTGCTCTTTACACAGTCAGAGACAGACAGACATACAAACAAACACACACACACACACACACACACACACACACACACACACACACACACACACACACACACACACACACTTGCCAAGCCTGGGGTTAGAACTCCTATCTAACTACTTTATCACACTACAGCAGTATGCAGTTACAGGATGCGCTATGGAGATTACTGGGCTACAATTTTCCCAGAGGTGTATTTCTAGGTGGGTGACATCAGCAGCCTTGCCAAAGTTGAGTATATGAATTGTAAGGAATGTGAGTACCCTAAAAAGCATTGCTCTCTACACACTCAGAGACAGACAGACATGCACACAAACACACACACAGACTCACAAAGTTGCCAAGTCTGGGGTTAGAACTCCTACCTGACTACTTTATCACACTACAGCAGTACACAGTTACAGGACATGCTACAGAGATTACTGGGCTACAACTTTCCCAAAGGTGTATTTCTAGGTGGGTGACATCAGCAGCCTTGCCAAAGTTGAGTATATGAATTGTAAGGAGTGTGAGTACCCTAAAAAGCATTGCTCTCTACACAGTCAGACACGCACAAAAACACACATGCAGACAGTTGCCAAGTCTGGGGTTAGAACTCCTACCTACCTACTTTATCACACTACAGCAGCACACAGTTACAGGACACGCTATGGAGATTACTGGGCTACAATCTTCCCAGAGGTGTATTTCTAGGTGGGTGACAGCAGCCTTCCCAAAGTTGAGTATATGAATTGTAAGGAGTGTGAGTGCCCTAAAAAGCATTGCTCTCTACACAGTCAGACTGACACACACACAAACACACACAGTTGTCAAGTCTGGGGTTAGAACTCCTACCTAACTAATTTATCACACTACAGCAGTACACAGTTATGGGATGTGCCACAGAGATTACTGGGCTACAACTCTCCCAAAGGTATATTTCACATTGGATGACCTCAGCAGGCTTGTCATAGTAGGGCTATGGGGAGGGCGGTATGTGCATGGGCCATAACCCATTCATCTAGGGGTGACATGCCACATGTGGGCACACTCTGGGTCATATGTCATAGGTACGTGTATACAGCTGCTAGATGACTACTTCCTTGTACAGTCATGTTGCACAGCTGGCACGTGCACCAAATAGTCTGCAATGCTGACAGATACTGGTGGCTAGTATCTGCAGTGAGTGACATCTGCACCTCATGTGTTTGGGGCCCTTTGGCTGTGTGCTGTGTGGGACAGGCCTGGATGGCTCCTTGTCACTGTCACCCTCTTCCACACATCTATGTATATCTACCTTTGGCTTATTATAATGTGTTGTCCTGACATATATGTCTGTATTCCTATCCACTGTGTGTGCAAGGCATGAGTGGTGTATACTGACGAGTGTCTGCACTAACAACTGCAACTGCCAGATATGTCTGGTCCACTGGTGTTTGCAGTCATGGCCTTCATGTGTTTAAGTGTGTGAGCATGCCCAGTATGACCTTTCAGTATGTTGTAGACTGACATTGCCTTCATTTCTCTAAGTGTGTGAGCATGCCCAGTATGGCCGTCTGTATTGAATTTGTGGATCATGTCCAGGTAGTTTGTGCTGCAGTGCTGACCTTTGTGTTGTACACCGACACAGGGTATCCATCAATCATTTGGCTTTGACTGTTACTACATTTCTGCATAGCGGGGGGGGGGGGCACACCTGACTGTTTCTACATTTCTACACAGGAGTGGGGGGGCACACCTGACTGTTATTACATTACTATGTAGGATGTGGGAGGCACACGTCAAACCTGTACACATTTGCTATGACTGTACTGGTATGTCAGGTACTCCATTTCATTCTGTATTGCTAAATATTATGCTGATTAGAGGAATACCAGTGTACTACAGATCAAGTCTTTGGTTGCCCTACATATTACTGTCTGACTTCCTACTCTTCAGAACTAATACCCCACTGCCTGCCCTGCTGTGGTCTGTCTGTGTAGGTCTGTGGGGGAGGTTAACCATAGCCATCATTCTGGGGCCATGGCACAGGCTCTGTTTGGGTTTGTCTACACCTGTCCTGCTGGCTGAGACTGTTGTTGGGTATGTGAACCATCCTGACTGGCATGTGTGGGTCATATGAACACACGTCACTCAGCACATTTCCTGCAGCGTGTTTTGTCACCCCATGTAGTACTGGCTACTATGGTGACTCCAGTATGTGTTACAGATGTCATAATGCCACTATGGGTATCTGCTGTCTGCTGCCATAACATTCAGCCACCCAATTCCCTTGCATGCTCACATCCATACCATAGCTACAGGTAACAACACATTCTACTCCATTTTGCAATTGGTAGGTTGACTGACTTACCTTGAGGATGTGCCAGACTTGCGGATGGTGCTGGAGGGCTGCCTATGTTGGATGCACATAGTAAACTCCCTATACATGGTTGAGCACAGGTAGTGTCAAATTTGGCATCCCTTTTACTGTATGTGCGTGTCAGAGAGAGGTGTCATTCCTTGGGTCCATACCGTGTCAGTGCATGTGGCATGCGTTGCCTCTTTGCCAAGGCCAGGGCATACTGGGCACACCTCCTTCTGCCTACTGGGGCAGGCTCAGGTTGTTCCTCCTCTGGGTCACTCTTTGCCTGTGTAGGCCTTGGCATTGGTGGGGGGCTGTGTGGCCCTGCCCCATGCTTTTCCTGCTGCAGCTCTTTCCGCAGGATCATATTGTGTAACATAGGACATACCATAACAGTTTGGGTACATGTAGCTGGTGAATACTGCAAGGTACCACTGGATGTGTCCAGACATTGGAACCGTGACCTGAGCATTCCAAACACATGCTCTATTATATGTCTGGCCTGTGTGTGCCTCATTATGGCATTGTTGTTCAGGTGTGTGTGCATTTCTGATGGGTGTCATCCGCCATTGCTCCAGTGTGTACCCAGCATCCCCCACTAGGTGACCAGAGGGGATGTTCCCATTGGCAAATCTCTGGTACAGCTGCATCAGATGCCATATGTGGGAATCGTCATAGTTTACAGGGCAGCCAGCACACACATTCATTATAATGCCCTGGGCTTCACAAATAACCTGGCAGTTGATGGAGGAGATGCCCTTGTGTTTGATGTAGGCCCTACCCTGCTCACTTGGTGGTGCTTTGATGCATGTATGTGTGCAGTCTATAGCACCCACTACCCCAGGGTATTCTGCTATTTGGAGGAAGGGATGCATATTGCTGGTCAACACCTCACGGATGTTGAGGAAATATACGTGCTCACTGGCATGTGCTGACATGGCATCCAGGAAATGGTGGAATACTCTGGATGCTGATGCCTGTAAGATCCCCATGATATCCCCAGTTGTGCTTTGGGAGGTACCTGTGGCTAGTATACCTAGGCCTACACATACCTTGGTATCCACTGGGATGGGTTCCCCTCGGTCAGTTTGGTGTGTCAGGTGTGGCCGGCATAGCTCAACAATTTGCTGTAGGAGGTCTCTGTCCACCCTATAGCACTCCACTATCTCCAGCTCATGTAGCCCCTGGTAGGTTATCCTGGATCTGTACACTCTTCTCTGTCTTCTCACTGTGGGTTGTTTGGCAGCATTCACATCCTCACCACCCTCAGCCTCTTGCACGTGTTGTTCTATGTTGCCTGCTGCTGCCCTTCTCATTTTGTAGGTTTGTTTGTTAAAATTTCCCCACTTGTATACACTGGTGGTGTAGAGTGTGGGAAAAACCAGAGGGGAAGGTGTTTGCTTAGTTTATAGTAGTGTTCTGGGCTGGGCTGGTCTGCTGTCTGTGTAATTGCTGATTCTGATACATTTCACCTGCCAGATATGCTAGTTCTCCTTGAATACCTTCCTACAGCTGTTTTCCCTTCCCATTACCTCCCTGTTTAAGCTCTTGTGTGCGCCACACAAACAGATTGCTCAAATGTGCACACTGCTGCTATTTCCTGGTTTAACTTCTTTTTTCTTCCTGTAAAACCCGGTGCATGGTGCGCACACCCGCTTACACTTTGTAAAGAGTGCTAGGCAGGTTTAGACACACCCCCTAGCTTAGCTGGGCTAAGCTAGGAGCAAACCCGAGCCACAGGGCTCCAATCCACTTACAGTTTGCCTGACACACACCCCCATGATGTCACCTACCTCCTAGGCTTGCACCTAGCTATTCATACTCTTACATTGTTGGGACCTGACTCACATGTTGGGGAAAACTGGGATTTATTATCCTTCCCCTTATTTGCACAGGATTGCCTGCATGTCTCACACTGAGTCTCCCCCCTTAGCAACCACTACTCACTGGCCAGGTTGTCTTCTGCTTGCCATTGACTTGCATGGCAGAATACTGATTTTAGTTAGAATGCTTATTTTAGGTTTATTTTCTTATTTCCCCCCCGATCCCATTTGCGCGCCGCTGCCCTATGCTTAAACAGCCGAGATCGGCTAAAAAAAATTAAAAGTTTTTTTTTTTTTTTTGTATTGTTTGCAATGTCAATGGCCTTATAATTGGCCATTGGTATGCTTACTGCTTGATATGCAGCCTTTATTCGGAGCTGTCATAGCTCCGTTTTGGATTTTGCAGAAATGTATTTGGTTACTAACCGAGTACATTTCTACAGATAACACTAGTCTTGCGCGAACTGCTGCAAGCTTTCTGGATTGCAAAATCACCTCATTTGCATGGATTTCACCTGCAAATGGGGTGATTTGCATATGAGGGTTTAGTCCGTGCAAGATTATTGCAGGAGTGCTCGTGCACGACCCTGCAGGCTGTTCCTGGATCCCACGGCAGACATATTGCCTGCTTGAGCTCCTGCACCGATCTTGCACTCCGTGCAAGCTTTTGAGAATCCAGGGGATTAAATATTCATCCAGTCATTTTATCATGTAATCCTGGAAATCATTTAATCTGATGTTTGTTTTTTTTTTGAGTCTCACAGAATAGACTTAATGGTTTTTGGACTTGTATATTCTACTATGACTAAGCACATATGTACTGTTAGAACTAGGTGACGGGTAGAAAGTAGTTTTTTATATATACTTAAGCTATACTAGAAATTATAGTTTGTTTTATTTTTTTAGTACACATTGGCAGATAGTGTACTGTCTAATTTGCTGTCAGAATTTCTTTAGCTGATTGGATAGATTGTTATGATGGTATAATTGAAACCAGTCTCTGATTTGTGGTTTGGATTTTAAATAGTGAGTGTTAATTTGTGTATTTTTAAAGTCTGATGAAGTGTTGAGTCAATGCAAAAGCATTTACTAAGTTATAATAAAAGCTTTTTGGTTTATTTTACATAGCCATGTTTGTTGTCACTCAGTTTTTATTCTGGTTCATATCTCTATTGATGTCATGTTCTTTAGAGCTGACTCTTTGTACACATCCAGCTGTTTTGGCATTTTGTCAGTTTTTTATTCACTGTACAGCATACTTTATTTTCATTTATTTTCTCTTTGCTGACTAGGTGTCCTCTTTTCAGGGGAGACCCAAGGTGGTATTTATAATAACTAGAGCAAAATTTGACCAGGGCACAGGGGAGCTTCCCTAATCTTTTTTTGGCTACTACGTGGTGCTAGAGGGCTGCTGCTGAAGTCAAACATTTTCAAGACAGAGAAGGAAAGGAGAAGGCAGGCTGAGACTGGAATAATGCAGAATACTGAATTATCACAAATATATTCTATAAGAGAGGACATTGTTGTTACAGAGTTTTGTGATGCCAGATGAATTGGGGAAAAGGAGCTGGAATGCTGGAAGATGCTGGGGATCTACTTCATATGACTGAAATTTCATTTGACTGAATTATATTTGACCGAGACCATAATACCAAATTTTCAAAGTACTGAACACTCATTTGACTGAATCTCATTATACTGATTTGTAAGCTATAGACATGATGTGGGTTTCCCTTCTCCTGTGACTTGCTTGTGATAAAAAGATTTGCTGTAACCACAAATCTATTACTTACCTTTATTTTTAAATTAATATTTTTTTGATTGTTCTCTCCACTGTAACTTTTGTGTGCATACCACACTAAAAAAAACATGTCTGTCTAATGTTTGTGTGTGTATAACTGATTAATCTGTAATTTTTCTTTGTCGAGCTTTTTTCTCCCTCTGCTGAAAAAAGCCTTTTTTCGGCTTCAGTCAGACACCCGTTAACTTATAGTGCTGATTGTCAGAATACCAATGTAGAAAGTAGTGTTGTAGTGTTTCTAAATGTGGGTATGTCTGTTTATGTTTTTATGGGATGTATCTCAAGTAATATGGCAGATGTTTTGTGCATTTTCAGCAGTAGTGGCAAGGTGTAGACTACTGTAAGGTACGTAAAAGGTATATGCCCTTTTCCTCACTGTAGTACAATCTTGGAGTTAGTATAAATAGGGGGTGGGGGGCACAGCTTAGTTTTATATCATCCGGTTTCTGTTCAGAGGGTAGGTAAGTAGTTTTTAAGTTCTGGAAAGAGTTAGTCATTGATGTTGTAAGTGTGCATGTCTATGGTTTACAAGTTAGTATTTTGAAATTTACCATTGTATGGTTTCAGTATTATGAGTTTCAGTCAAGTGAGTTTTCAGTATTTTGATAATTAGATATTTTGGTCTTGGTCAAATGAAAGTCAGTCAACTGAAATTTCAGACATGTGAAGTTGACCCGATACTGGCAGCAGTTTGGGGTTATGCTTGGTCAGTGGAGTAGCTTGTTTTAAAAGCATACCCCTTGCAAGAGGGCACTGCTGTAAGCAGTAAGAACATTTGTTCATATACAGAAATAGTAAATAAAGGAAAGAAAGATGCCAAGTTCAAAGCTGAAAGAAAACAAGGATTGATGCAAGTACATCAAAACCAGGACAAAGTCTGGTGGAAAGAATTAAAACAAATAACAATGACATTATTAACAGGTATGAAGTTATGAACAGTATTATTTTACCTTTGGGTTTTAAAGTACAGGACATAAAAGCAATAGTACATTTAGGAACAGAAAAAGACTTTTGCAAGGTTACTTTTGAAAACCTTACCTCAGTGGAAAAAATTATGAATGAAGTGGAAATTTATTCACACCATGGAATGGGTGTTATTTTTTCAGGACATGGGACTACAGTTATTGAAGAATACAAATGTACAATTCTGAACACAGGACATACAGGAAATTCAGTTAAAATGTTTTGCCTGTTTGTAATAAGGTATGATGAAAGAAATGTTTGGACAGGCTGGCAGCAAGTATGGGTGACACTGGAAGTACATAAGGAAAATATGCTGCATATTTCAAATTTTATTATTGTGAATGGGAAATCAGGAACAGTGAGGTACTGGGGTCACACTAAACAATGTTTTTGTGGAGACAACAGACACATGGTGCAAGACTGAAAGAAAAGAAGATGTGGTCAGTGTAGGGAACAGGGACATACCACTAAAACTATAGGCCTAACTGTAGAAAATGCAATGAACATGGAATTTTTGGTTTGGCTGTCCTACGTTAGAAAAGGAATAATTAGAATAAGAAGAGAATATTTCAGTTGAAAAACAATCTGACGAACAATATAACTGAAAAATTGGGTAGGGAAATTATTGTGGAGGATAACTGAATAAGAAAATGCAACTAATATGGAGAAGGGTTATGGGAATGAGGTAAAATGTTTTATAAAGATAAGTATTACAGTGCAGGACAATAAACAGTATATATCAGCACTTGAATCCGAAGAAGTGGAAGAAGGAGAATTTGAGAGAGTAGAAGAAGAAAAAGAAATGATGCTAAATCAATTGGTGGGAAGGTATGGAGAAGGAAAATAAAAATAAAAACAAAAAATAAGAACGATGCGAAAAGAAAAGGGGTAATAGCAATACTGGCACTAAATGTAAAAAGCATTCAAAACAATTTAAGATGTGTGGTAGTGACTGAATGGTGTAAAAATAATTATGGAGGTTATATGTTTGTAAGATAAGAGATGTGTAAAGAAAGTAAAAAGGGAAATAATTGAGAAAATATGGGATAATAAAGATTGTATGGGCAGTGGGAGTGATATCTGTTCAGGAATAGTATTTTTAAACTGAAGAGATAGATATGACGGCTGTAATGATAGTAGTACCCTTTTTTTAATTTCTCCAAATCATTTGGGTTTCTAATACCATAACATGAATGGACCCCATTTCTAAGTCAAAGTACAATTAAAGTTCATGAAATTAGTATTGTTTCACTCTTTGATGTCAGTCAAAAGTGCTCTTTGTCGCACCCGCAATGTGCCCAGTAATGACTCCTTCTGCAATTTGTACTGAGTTACACTTATTGGTAGCATATCTAAATATGATTGTAGACTCTTGTTTATAAGACCTGTTGCTCTTAAAACTATTGGAACTATCTGGGTATCTTTCTTTCCTATTGCTCTCACTTCTATTTACAAATCTTGATATTTTATGAATGTGTCTCTCTCTGAATGCAAGATACTATAGTTACTGGGTGCAGCAATTTCAATGATCGATGCTACTTTTGTCTCCTTTTCTTGGACCACTATATCTGGTTTTCTAGCATCTATTTTTTGAACTGTTGGGAATGGATGATCCCATGTGATGTAGACATCATCATTTTCTATTATGCTTTGTGGTTCATGTTTCCAGTGTTTTTCAGTACCCAGAAGACTAGTGGTATGAGATATAAGGAAAAGGGAAAGAATTGTAAGAATAATTGTAGTTTATACATACATTAATAAGACAGAAAGGAAAAAAAAGATGTTTGATGAACTTAAAAACATTGTCCTATTAAGTATATCAACTATTATGGTGGGATAACAGCAATTTAAGAAGGAAGAAGAGGAAAAATAATTCAACATATTATAAGACACTGAGCGTTGCAATTTAGAATACAATTAAGGAATAGACTTAGGTTTCATAGGTTCATACTAGGCTAATTGCCTTTGTGAGCCATTTTAAGCCTAGCCAATTATCTCTTGTGAGACTCAAACCCTGCACCTTGAGTTTGTAAGGCAAACACTTTAACAATTAAGCCACCCTCCCAACCCAATTCAGAACTGAAATAAACTATGTTGTATATTCAAAAGAAATGAAAGAAATAACAAGTGGGTAGAAACATCTGAGTTTTTAGATCATAAAGATGTATAAGGTTACAAAACAGTAGCAAAAGAAATTAAAAGAATTAAAAGAAATGACTGGTGTGATTGCTATGATGGGACGAAAAGGGTGTCAGGGACAGAATACTAATAAAACTGAACAGGTTGGTGGAGTGATTATAAAGGAAAAATACAGGAAAATATTTTGACTGTAGAAAAAGTGTGAAGCAAATGAATAGGGCAGAATATAATGGAATTGTAAAAAGTCATGAAAAACAAAACAAAGTTGTGATGGAATAAGAGAAACAAAACGTTTTATGAAAAAAATACAGAAAAAGTTAAAAATATGCTGTTTAGACAAAGTTTGTTTTTAAAAGGAAAAAAATTATGTATTACTATTTTATGGAAAGTGGTAAAATAAGAGAAGGGAAAATAGATACAATGTTTGATAAAGAATGGAATATTAGATATAAACAGAAAGAAATAACAGAAATTGTGGAAAAGTTTGTGGATAAAATTTATGAAAACAAAATAATGAGAAGTATGGATTGCAAAAATGATTGAAACTGTCAAGAATTTTCTAGAAAAAAAGAAACACTAAAAGAAGAAAGAGGAGAATCAGCCCCAGGAAGAGTTTGATTAGGCTATTACTTACTTATAAAAAGATAAATAACATATGAATAAACTGTAAAATATTAAATGATAGAAAAATGAAAAGTAGATGATAACACTGGGGAATACTAACTACAACATCTTTATAAAGATAATACAAAAAAGGCTACAGACAATTTTGCATAGGAGAAGAGGTTTTCCGAATCTTGGGGAGAGAGGTGAAAAATGATACTAATAGTAAAAGAAGTAAGATATATGACTTTGAAAGAAAATAAGGAAGTAAGGCTAGTGACATGATGCAGCATAAGCTTTTGATAGGATAATCAAGACATGATGTGGGCGATTCTAGATATATACAGGATAGAGAAAATTTGAATATTATAAACATATGTTATAAAATGTCATGGATGAAAGCTATGGGAAACGGATGGGAGGGAAAATAAAAGTTAGGACAGGAGAAGAGGTAAACAAGAATGTCCGTTAAGTATGCATCTATTTGCACTGATGTGAATGCGATAATTCAAACATGTATGTATGAAATGAAAATAGGAAAATGAGAGATGGGAAAATGAGTTATAATACCAATTTGCCTCTCATATACAGATGATTTAGTGACTATGATAAAAATTAAGATATGGATAAGTGAAATGGTGGCAGGAGTTTAGGAATTATTAAAAGCTAGGCTACAGTTAAATAGGCTGAAAACAAAGGGTTTGGTGAAACTAACAAAATAAGAGTAATGTATTATACTAGGATGGAAATATGTGTATGATGAGTGAAATTTTGAGACTATGAGAATATAACAGAACAGTGTAAATGATGCTTGAGGAAATAAAAAAAAATATCTTAGAGGAAAATGTGGATCTACCATTTAACAAAAATTGTATACTTGGCTGACTGGTAAAAAGATAACCCGAAACAGCAAAACCACTGCCAATAGTTGGTTAAACTGAAACCATTAACCAAATACTACACTAACTTGACCAGAAAATCAAAAGGACCAGAATTTGTTTATTTAGCACTTTCCTCCCTTTTCTACACCAGATGTCTTCAGAATAACATCATCAGCAAGAAACACAGTTTAAATTCTTGATCAGATACATATTAGGAAAATAAGCTAAAAATGGAGAAAAAGATGTTAGAAATATATTTTTTTGTTTTATTCATGGTTCAATGTTGACTCCAGTGAAAAACAGGATGACATACAATAAAACGAAGAAGGAGGTTTGAATATAAAAAAAAATCTCTACAGTGCACTTAGCAGTTTTGGAGAAGTGTTAAAAAAGGATACTAATAGTACATATTTAACGTATAATAATATATATGATATTGTATAATATGAAAATAAGAGAAAGAAAAATGTGAAACTGAAAAAATGCGACAGGATATTGTTTGTAGCAATTTAGAGATTATGGAAAAGAAGACATAAAGCATAATTACATAATAAAAACTGAGATGAAGATGTGCCAAATGAAATAAAAAAACAGTTCTAGAAGAAAAGCTGGGGATAGATAAGTTTTAAATAATTGTTGATATTTTTGACTTAACACATCAGATTTTTTTTTGAAATGATAAACTGGAAATTTTTTTTGTGTAGATTGTATGTTATGAAAAATTAAAAAGAAATGATATATGTTATGAATACACATGTGCAAATAATATAAAGAAGTATAAATAGAGAAAGATTTAAATAAAACAATCTCTATACTTCTTTCAATTAAGTGCCATGGGATCTTTTAAAGCTACCTGATTTACCACCAACTCAGGCAGATGGGACCACTGCTTAAAAACTTTCATCCAAAGGATGGAATAATCAGGAATACAGTATCCCACTTATGATGCATTGCAGTGTCAGTACTGGAAAATTAATCCAGCTACCTGGTGTGGGAATATAACACACAACCTTCCAATCATCTGGCACCAAAGGTGAACATACTACTTCTTGAGCCCCCAACACTGATCAAACCTTCAGCCTTTCAAAGCATTAAGAACTGATTTATGCATTACAGAATCAAAGGCTTTGGCAAGATCTAGAAATATTATATGTACAGGCATGTTAGAGCTAAAGGCTATAGGTTAAGGAAAAGTCTCTTGATTCCTAACACACTACTAGTATGGTGTGGTGAGCCACAGTGTAAATATCATCATGGGAAAAACCTTTGCTTATGTGTTTGCTTCAAAATCAGCCTGTGAGTGGCTAACCATTAGTGCCCTACTGATTGACAATGTACTGCATGACAGTACTATTTTCTGTCACTTTCCATAGTACTGTAGGTTTCAACACTGTTCAGAATGTTGACAGATCTTGATAAATGGCTAGCACCTGTCTGAAGTTTATACAGTCTTTGATCCATGGGGGGACCAGACATCATTGATCCTGAAATCCTAAAGGTGAACTTGCCATGCAAGGTCTGAGGAACATGATGAGAGTATCTGATTTGAAGGAACAGGAACAAAGTCATACCTGGATTTTTGGATATATGTAGAATGCATTAATGCAGTTCCATCACCAAGAGTGGATTCAAAGGAAAAACATGTTGTATTAACTGTGAACTAAATATATAAGTTTCTGAAGTACAGAGATGACCACCTCAATTGCACCTCAATTGAAGCATGATCTCTGACACTATCCAGCAGTTAGTTCAGTGGACTAAAGCTTTTATTTGTCAAGGAGCAGCTTCCTGTGCCAAGGTTTTGATTTCCACCTTCATTTACCTCCTGTGTGACCTTCAGCAAGTCACTTAACAGACACTGCTTTGTGGTAACTGAGAATCTGGGTTAGGCTCCTTAATGGTCTTCTGGACTGCATACCCAGTAACTAACTATAAGCCTATGAACGATTCAAAGGAAAAGTACATATACACCAGAGCCTTGAAGAAAGCCCTATCAATTAAAAAATGTCACTGAGGACAGTTTTAGAAATAAACCCATCATTTGCTATTCTCTGTCTTAACAGAAATAAGCTTTGATTAACTGAAAACTTAGGATAGCTCCAGAAAATATTATTGTCCCAGTGATATGTAGTCTGAATTGCCATAACTGAGGGAAAGACCTTTAATTATTCAACAACTGAAGGAGTAAATTAATATTATGTTGGAATACTGACAGAGTTGCTGAAATAAGCAATATTCCACTCAAGGACAGATGTAAATGACTATAATTTCTGGTCAGCAATCTCTGGCACTAGCTAATTGGTGAATACTGTCGAGTGTATCAGGAATTCACAAGAAAACAATGTAAACTCAGAGAGTAGAATAGACCAAAACAAAATTTTAGAAACTCCCTCTGAACTTTGTGGATAGAAAAATGTGGGAAACCATCCTCTAGAGCCTGATTTACAAATAGTATTTTATAAATCATTAGACAAAATAAAGTTTGAAGTATCAACATTATCAGTGGCGGTTGGTGACTTCAAATCAATGGGGGGCTGCAGGAGACAGCTGAATGGCTGGGGTCAATGGGAAGGGTGTGGCCAATTAGAAAGGGGAGGGGCTATGCTCAAAACCACAAAAACTAACTAAATACACTGCCCTGGGTGCCAAACCGTCATTATGAGAGTCCAATCAAGACAAAATGAAGTGTAGAAGAATAAAAATATTTCAGTGCATTGGCTGCATGACAGCTTACTTAATATCTAGATGGAAACAAAAAGGTTGTTAGGCATGAAAAAATAAATTACTTTTTAAATACATTAATGGAATGCCAGTCAAAATCTAGTATAAGAAAAACAAGCAGCACTCAACTCAAACCACTTCTTGCACTGCAGTCCTAATTATAATTTATATTCAGCTTTATTAAAGTACCAAGTAACATGCTGAAAGTAGAAATCTCTGTTGTCCCCACTTGTAAAAATGTTTCTTATCCAAAAAAAGACCTGCTGCCTGACAACTATTTACTTGTTTCATGGGGAAAACATGATCAAAGTAAAAAATGAAACGCAAACAAGAAATAAGCTCAAGATACATTGCTTAAAGGATTACTGTACAGGTTATGGACCACATGATTGGCATTCTGTTTAGTTTACGGGTAAAGCCTGCAGAGATGACTGGAAGTCACCAAGTGTAATGAGCTTCTTAAAATAATGTAATCCTGTCCTTTATTACAAATACTGTCATATGCATTTCAATATCCAAGGCTTATACATTATCTAGTTAAGTATTCTCTACATGGCAACAACAGAAAGGCTTTCAATGTTGGCAATTCTTTAACAGTATGCTTATTAAAGCTTACTTGCATCTTACAATCTCAGCCAAGCTTACCTGATGATCATTAAACTATTGCTACTTAAACACAGAGCAACAGGCACTTTGAGTAATAAGCATAAATCAACAGTACAAAAAATATGACAGAAACCAGACCATTCTGCAAAAATCAAGGACAGATGAAAAGCCACTCTAGTACTTGTGTCTACCTTGGATGGGAGGGATACTCTGCACATTTACACTACATAACTACTCCTTGCCTTGTTTCGACACATCTAGAGTCACTACATGGGGGAGTGGGGTGCAAAAAGTATGTCACAATTTGAAATGTCTCTGGCTGACTGTGATGGCCCTGACACATTTGTCAAACCTCTCAACCTCAGAGCAAGAAATCTGTACAAAGCATACAAAGAAGTAGGACAAAGGCCCAAAAATAAGGACAATTTTTAAATATTGCTCTTATAAACTTAGAAAGATAATACAATAGGTCTTGCATTAGTATGCATTTTCTGAATGGTATGAAATCTGAAACTCAAATGTCTGTCATTATTTTCTAATGTCAGTCTTTAATGATTTGTCACTAATTTGCCAAAAAAACCCCACAATTTTATGAAAAAATGGATCAAAAATGTGATGTAAAAATATAAAATAGCCACACAATACAGCTGGGAACCTGTCAAAGAAGTGACACTTTAATATTAGTACTGCTAACTTGAGCAACTGACAAAATAAAAGAATCTACATGCATTTCTGAAATAAAAGTAATCTATAACTCTGATTATTACAGTTATTTCTTAATTGTAAACCCTCCATGTTTTCTTCCAAAATTGCTATTTTGAGGAGGGATTATTAGGGGGAAGAGCAACATTTTGAGCCAAAATCAGGGACAGTTGAGAGGTTTGGCTATGCCTAATTCTATAAAGCAATTTATTTGCATGTACCTCTCAACCTGTTAATGCAATAAATCGGGACAAGGCCAAATATATTGGGGGAACATGTAAACAGTATTAAAAATTGCTCTTGTATAAACTGAGATAGTTGATAGAACAACAGGTCTTAATTTAGCATGCATTTTTCTGAAGGTTATGAAGTTTGAAACTCAGTGTGTCATTATTTAGTGACTTAATTCCTAAATGATTTGCCAGAAAACCACAAATTTTATGAGGAACAAACCAAAAATAAGAAGCAAAAATCTATTCATTCTTTGAAAATCTGGACAGTTGGGAGGTATAGTCCAGCTGGTGCTGTCTTTAAGTTTGCCGCCCTTCCCCCTCACAAAAATCATGGTCGAATGGAGCCTTCCCCTGCAGCTATTCCAATCATCCATTACTTGGCTATTTCGCTCCATTTACCATAAACACTAATGTGCATACTGATTTACTTTTATGATGATTTGGACTTCATTTGAAAGTTTTATTTTGCATTTTACAGCACAAACACTAAGACATCTGCTAAACAAACTTAGCATTAAAACTTCTCTGCCCTTGAAACTCACATTCATTGAAACAGCATTGAAACCCACATTCAAAGAAAATACATTTTACCAGTGGCAGATAAAGATTAATTCTGGGCTGTTTTCAAATCATAGGCCCCTTGCATATGAAACATACATGTGCTCTTTGATACACCTTCCTATTGTTTTGAACATTTTTCCAGTAAACAATGAAACAAAACGCATGCACCAATGACAAAACTGTCCAATTCAGAACATCTTTCCAGTAAACAATGAAACAAAACACATGCACCCATAATGACAAAACTGCCCAGTTCAGAACATTTCCATCATAAAAGTCTACTCAAACTTCTACAGTCCACCATTATCAGTAAATGTGCACAATTCTACAGTCCACCATTATCAGTAAATATGCACAATTCTACAGTCCGCCATTATCAGTAAATATGCACAATCTGAAAAAGTAAAAAAGCCATCTAAATAATTCCACATTAAATAAATCGGTAGCTAATGAAGAGGTTTCTGCTAGCAAACACCTTTATATTTCATGATTTCATTGAAAAATAAAGTGTCTGATGCCCCTGAGGAATAAATTGCCTATATTACATTAAAAATGATAAGCTAGTAATATTGCAATAGGAAATGGATGGCAAACTGATAACAGGCTCATAGTTACTATCTTAACTTTTTCAGTATGGCAGCATTCACCCCTTGTGGGAATAGAACCAACAAACTTCTGCATTAAAAACAAGTACACAACCTGTTGTGCTATTAAGAATGTAAGCTAACTTAACATTAAATATAAGCAACGTTAAACTTCTCTTCCCCTGCAGCTCTCAGCTCCTTGTAAAATCTACTCAATACTCAACTGCATTTCAACTTCGCAGCACAAGAAATATGGAAAAAGCCAAATTTATTGGGGGGAGGAGTCAAAAGCCCAAAAACCAGGGACACATAAACATTGCTTGTATAATCTTGGAAAGTTGCTAGAATAAAATGCTGTGTTACCACCATACATTTTACTGCCAAGGTCCCTGTGCAAAAGAGTCAGAGCAACATACCACTATGCCAAATCAGCTATTTCGTGTAAGAAAGATGCTGTGTTACCACCATACATTTTACTACCAATGTCCCTGTGCAAAACAGTCAGAGCAACATACCACTATGCCAAAGCATCTGCTTTGTGAAAGAAAAATGCTGTTACCACCATACATTTTACTGCCAAGGTCCTTGTGCAAAACAGTCAGAGCAACATACCACTATGCCAGATCAGCTGCTTTGTGAAAGAGAGGAAGACTGAAACTTAAATGGCTATCATTTAATGAATTCAGTTCTCACCATAGCTGTCAACCTCTTAGCACAAAACACCTGGACAAACCCGGTAATGAGGGAATACAGCCCTCAAACATATTCAGTGAATTCAGTTCTTGCCATAGCTGTCAATCTTAGTACAAAAAACCTGGACAAAGCCAATAATGGGGTAATACAGTCCCAAAAATAAGGACAGATTTCAAATATCCATCTTATAAACTTAGAAAATTGCTAGAATAAAAGGTTGTGTTACTATGTATTTTCTGAAGAATATGAAGTCTGAAATTCAAATAACTGTCAATTTTACTTCTGACGGAACAAAAACAATTTTCAGCAGAGGCCCAGGGAGAAATACTGCAGACACATGTCTTTGTAAAATGGCAGGACACCAGAGCAAATCCACACAAACACAGGGATGAGATGCAGATTCCACACAGAAGACACCCTAGCCAAGAATCAAACCTGAAAACCTATAGCTGTGAGGCAACAATGCTACCACTGCACCATCAAATATGTAAGGAATTAAACATTCAGAAACCTGAAGTCTGAAATTCAAATGCCTGTCAATTTTATTTAACATTTGTTAATCAGGACAGTCTGACTTGGAACAAAAAAATATTTTCCAGCAGAGGCCCAGGAGGAAATAATGCAGACATGTCTTTGTAACATGGAAGGACACAAAAGCAAACCCACCCAAACACAGGGAGAAGATGCAGACCCCACACAGAAGGCACCCCAGCCAAGAATCAAACCTTTGAACCTGCAGCTGTGAGGTAACAATGCTACCACTGCACCATCAAATATCAAGCATTGCAACATTTAGAAACCACAGATATTATGAGGAACAGATCAGATCAAATATGAGGCAAAAATCTGTAATTTATTTTACAAATGGTGGTGGGTAGGGAATTCAGGTCCTTAACACCTGCATACAAGGTACAGGGTTCAAGCCTGAGGTATTCCCTACCACACCACCATGAGTTTGTTCTAGCCACCAGTATATAGCAACTGGGGCATTCACACACACACACACCTGGAGCGATGTAGATCCCTTTGTGCCATTAAATCCATAGCTGTTAGAGCACTACAAACCTGCCTGTGCATTATATCCGTTGGAGCATCAAATCCACCACTCGAGATGTTCTTCCCCCGAAGAGACTTCAGCCTGCCAATGTTGCAGTCTGAGCTTGATCTGTTTCCTGCAACAGTCTATGCAGTTACAACTGCATAGACTTCTGGGATCTCTGCTCTTAAATGTTTCCTAATCCAGACTGCTGCTGAAATAGTCTGCGCATGCTCCAGACTGTCTCAGCAGCAGTCCGGACTACTGCGCATGCGTGAAAGACCGCGACTTTTAATTTTCTTATCTTTTATTTTCTTTCTTTTTTTTCCTTTTTTACAGCTGGGGGGGGCTGCAGTCCAATAGCACGGGCCGCCCCTGAACATTATGAAGTTTTGTGTAAACTGGTTTAGGCTTAACATATATAGAAAAGACTTCTGGTGACTTTCTTTTCATTATAATAAAAATACAACAGTTCAACGTCTTAAAATGGTTCAAAACCTAAGTATTCAAAATAATATGGCAAGACATGAACAAAGCAATATATGTGTGAAGCGCTTCACAACATAAGACATTCTTCTCAAAATGCTAAGAAGTCAGCAGAAAATTAGAAAGCTGGAACAGAATACTTTGAGATGGGTACTAACTTCAGGTCCTTTAAAAGTGAATCTTAACTTTCAGCAAAATGTACTAGCTAGGGGAATAAGTATTTTGAGCAAGGAAGATACTACACATTTTATGTAATGAATTCCTTGCATAAACTACATTTTTATTACAAGAATTACATAATCCAATAGCACATATTTTGAAAACATGAAAACTTTATACTCATTCTATTTTATAGTCTTTATACGAGATAAAACAGCAGATCTGATGTTATTAATCTTCGTTCATTCCTTACTGATGGTTTATCGGTTCCGTCTTCGGAACCAAACTGGCCAAATATCAAGCTCGCGGTAGCCAAAACTCTCGAGCCAAGGTCCTACCCAGAATGCTCTGCTCCATGTTATCTCAGATCTCATTTGCCGTACAACCGTGTCATGCCACACTCTTCAGCTAAGTGTCTAATTTTTTAAAAGTTTATATATCTTTTCTACTTTAAAGTTTTTCAAACAGTTTCTGGTGTTATTCTCCTACGCTATCGTATCCTTTAGACTCTCTCCCTTTAATCTATTTCCTTTTATTACCCTTTTCTTACCTTTGAGGTAATTCTTCATTACCATCATTGGTAATCCTTTTTCCTTCTCTCTTCTTACCCTTTTGGGTAGCCTTTCCTCTTCTTTTTGGACTGGTTTTCTTCTCCACATCATTATGTCGGATAGAAAAAGTAGCGTTGGTTTTAAGCAGTGTAAGGATTGCAGCCATAAGTTACCACTTCCGATGGCCATAATTTATATGTCTATTGTTTGAATGTCTCCCACCTTTCTGTGGATCCCCCATGTGGGATTTGTAGAATTTTTTTGACCAGGACTCTTAACGAGAGAAAGAACAAATTAATCTTGAAAGGTCTTCTCAAATCTCCTTTCTGTGAGGCCATTTCTGGGTTGGAGGGCTCACCCCTCCTGCTAAGCACCATAAGAGGCATTCTTCCTCTTCCTCACTGAGGTCGCTCCCTTCATCTCCCTCTGAAGATTGTAGGGATTCGACCCATAAGAAGGTGGAATTGACTACTACTTCAGCGCTGCCACCTGTGACCCTGTTGGCTCCAGGCTCGGCACTGCCCCAGCTGATTCTGGCTTCAGCCATGTCCTCCGTATCGAGACTGGTACTGTAGACAATTATGGCTCCAACAGTTCCATCACAGCCTTTACCAGCACCATCCATGCAGGCATAGTACCCGTTGGTACAATCCCCTTCAGCTCAGAGTATGACGTGAATGTCCTCCAAGGTGCAGACGTTTTTGGCACCGACATGTACTTTGGTGCAATCCTTTTTGGCACAGTCTTTATTACCGGTGCAGGCACTTTCCTCAATGGCACTGTACCCATCCATGCAGACACTTGCTTTTACGGTGCAGACACCTTCAACTTCTATGGTGCTGATGTCATCGGCGCAAACTACTTCCACACCATTTTCTTCGGTGCAGATGTCCTTGGTTCCAGGCTCTGCACCTCTCTAATTAGCAAGGACCAAGTACTCTCCACCCTTGGATCCATTCATTGGTAGCTAATATAGTCCTTTTCTAGAAAGACCAGAATCCCCCTCGTGTTTCTCTATGAGTTCGACCAGGAGCCTCTCTGAGCAAGATGTGTTGCAGCTTGCTGACCAGTTGCTTGTGGCCAGAGGTCTCTCTCACCTCTCGAAGTCCATGTTCCCTCCCTCAGGTGAATGTATATATCCTCAAACTCCAATGTACACTCCTCCTTTGACTTCCACGCAAGTATCATAGCCCATTACTCCAACATCAGTTTCCTTCCTCTGACTCCAGTAGTGGATCTCACTTTGGAACCGGAGTCATCCTTGTGGCCCTTGGTGCACTGGGTTCTTCTCAGGACAGTGGCTGTGCCATGGGGGATTTTTTTCTATGGCACCCTCCAGGAATCCTCCCACTCTCACACTTCACAGTCCTCTTGAGCCTTCTGTTCTGGGGGTAGGCTCGTCGGGGTGGGTTGTGACCCCAGTTCCAAGGTTGTCATGCTCAGTTCCGGGCTCCCATCCCTCCTTGGGTGGGACAGCCTTCAAGGCCATGGAGCGGGCACTTGCCTCCACTGGTAAACCCACATGTAGAAGTCCTCTCCCCCTTTTGTGCCGCAACTCTCACAAGCCACAACCACCAGATACCGGGCACAAGGGCCTCAGGTTTCTCCTCCTCAGGAGACCCCCCTCTTTGCAGTCTTCCCCAGAACCTCCCACTGAGAAAGTACCCCACAAAGTGTCATGCAAGAGGAAGCACATGGACTCCACTGAGGAGTCTCTGACTGAAGATACGGACTTTGATGATGGGGAAGGGTCCCCACGGTCACCCTCTGATGATGTGTCCATTGGTGACATCCTTGAGATCCTTAGGCAGAGAGGTGAATGGAAGTCCTCTAATCCATCCTTTAAGGAATCCATATTCCTGTAGGGCTTTTGTGCCCAGCTCCCTACCTCCTGAGTTACCCTGCCAGACAATGAGCTTGTTCAGCTCATCGTCCAGCGTGCATGGAAGGCTCCTGACACCCCGGAAGTGATACCATGGAGGCTTGATAAAATCTTATCACCCCCAGCTGAGCATCCCCATTGGTCACGAGGTCTTCCAATTGATGCCATGGTGGTGACAGCTGCAACTAAGAAGGATTTGACAGAAGACAGCCAAACTGTCCATCCGCTTAACAAGGAGTCCTGGGGGCATAGACAGACTAGGGAAGCATGTGTTTCATAGGTTCATAGGCAGGTACTAGGCTATTGGCCCTAGGGCCTATATAAGCCTAGCCAAAAGGTACCTTGGCTTTCGCCACCCAAGAAAATTATTTTCCTGTGCCACTGTTGAGCAGAGCCACAGATGTGATCCCCAGGGTGAATTTCCTATCTCCCATCCAATCATCAAGATTTTTCTTGAATAGTGCTAATGAGGAGCTTTGTTTGATATAGATAGGTAGTTTGTTCCAGAGTATGGGAAGTCCCTGGGACAGGAATCTATCCCTTCAGCATGTTCTGTTTATTGTGGTGACAAGGTTTAGGTCCCTAGGGTGTGTAGCTCATAGGGATTGGGATTTCTTTAAGTGGAGCATGTCTAAAAGCTCTGGGTTTGACACAGCTTTATGTGTTAGGCAGAGATCATTTCTGAGCAGGCGATATGCGACGGAGTAAAGCTGCAGTTTTTTGAGATGGTCTGCGTAGAGCATCTGTTTGAGGCTGGTAATCCTCTTTGAGAGGTATTTCTGCGGCCTTTCCAGTTGTCGTAAATGTGTTGTGAGGTACATACCAAAAGGGGCATTGTACTCTATAATGGGTCTAATGAGTGACGAGTAAAGGGGAACAATGACCTCTTTTTTCCTGGATGAGAAACATTTTGTGATGAGGTGTGCCACGTAGAAGGATTTCCTGACTACTGTGGAGATGTGATTATCAAAGGAGGGACTACTGTCCACCTGTGTCCCAAGGTCTCTTATCACACTTTCGATGTTAAGTAGACTACCGCCTCTGTGGTAGTTCATGGGTACAGAGTTTTTTACCAAAAGGGATGACAATGCACTTTTTGGCACTGAGCTTGAGGCCATGACTTTGACACCAGGCATCTGTCTCAGTAAGGCCCTTTTGTAGGATGTCCACATCTTTTGGATTTTGATTATGGCTCCTAGTTTGCAGTCATCTGCAAACCTCATTAGCCAAAGACCTTCTGTGTTAGATTGTACTTCAGAGAAGTAGATACCAATCAGGAGAGGACCCAGGAGTGAACACTGTGGTACTCCACCTGTCACTGGTCTGAAGTTGGATTTGGGGTCTGCTACTTTCACAGTGTGTGTTTTGTCAGTGAGCCAGTTGGCAACCCATCTTGTGACATAGGGATTTATACCTAGTTTAGAGAGTTTATCTATAATTCCAGAGTGGGGGATGGCGTTGAAAGTCTTGGCAAGATCTAGATAGGCTGTGTGAGCCACCTTATCCTCATCTACGTCTTTGGTGACTGCTTCAAAGAAGTCTATCAGGATTAGAAGACATGATCTGCCTTTTACAAACCCGAACTGGGTGGGGTCCTGAGCTTGGAGATTACCAATGTCATTGTTTATAAGTTCCATGATGATACATTCCATAGCCTTGCAGACCACGCTCATCAGGCTAATGGAGTGGTAGTTTCCAGGGTCCATGGTGGATCCCTCTTTGTGGAGTGGGATAACCGTTGCTGTGCGCCATTCAGTGGGCACATAGCCTGAGGTGAGGCTATGATTGAGCACTGTACTTAGGTGGGGTGCCAGTTCATTCTGTAGTTCATGTAGAACACAGCCTGGGATGTTGTCAGGTCCCATGGATGCTGTGTTCTTGGCTTTGGAGAGTGTGTTTTTTACCTCTGCAGCCATGATTAGAGGAACTTTGCATTCTTCTGGTATAGAGATGGGCCCTTTAGGGGATGAGAGGGGGATAAAGTTAGCACTGGACCTATCTGCCAGGATGTTGGCAATATCAGTTGCATCTGTAAATTTAGTGTCATTGTGCTGTAACTCAGAGCAGATCTGAGTGTTACCATTGAGATTCTTGACATAGCTATAGAATGCTTTGTGGTTGTCTTTAGAGTCAATGGCAATTTTGTTTTTGTAACTAGCTTTGGAGGAATTTATGAGGGATCTCAGCTTCTTACTGAGGCTGACCAGGGAGTTTCTCCAATCATGGGATTTTACTCTTTTTTGCAACAGTTTCTTTCTTCTGTTGCAGAGTTTGTTTTTGGCAGAGGACCACCAGATTGGCTTCCTTTTTTTGGAGAACAGCATCTTGGTTCTTTTAGGGATTGCATGATCCATGCACTCGTGTAAGTGCTTATAAAGTGCATTTGTGTAGGATTCAGCAATCATACCTCTATTGTCCATCAGCTTGGGTGTTGTGAAGTTTGCCACTTCTGTCTTAAGACGCGTGAAGTTGGCTTTTGAGAATTTTTTTACTGTGGTTTCCCTAATGGGGGTTGGGGAGGGATGTGGATGTCTAGGGTGATTAGCTTGTGGTCGGATCTGACCAACGAGGAACTGACCTCTGGTGTGGAGCACCAGTTGCCCATGTTGGTAATAACCAGGTCAAGGATATTGCTGCCCCTGGTGGGGGTGTGGATAAGTTGATCCAAGGCATTGGAATTTATGAATTCCAGAAAATGTTGAGCACAAGAGTTGCTACATGAGTAGTTTTCCCAGTTAATGGTGGGGTAGTTGAAATTGCCCATTATTAGGGTGTTAGGTTGTACCCTAATATTTTCCAGTGTATCAAGAAATGAGGAGTGGAAATCCTGGGGCATGGTGGGGGATCTGTAGCAAGCTACAATTTGGATTGCAGTCTTGCCCAGAGTTAGTTGCACTTGGACAATCTTGGATGCATTATGCTGAGCAACTAGCCTGGAGGTGTGGCTATCCTTAATGAATATGGACACTCCTCCGCCTTTAGTGTTTCATTCAAGGTTAGGTGGCCGAAAGGTGTGGTATGAATTATAGCCTGGTAATGCAGGGGTACTCTCTCGAGCCTTGAACCAGGTCTCTGTCACTGTACAGATGTCGATGTTCTCCATTTTAAGGAGTGCCTCGAGTGAGTGCATTTTGAGGTTTAGACTTCTAGCATTGAGTTTGCTTCATTGACCTTCGCCATAAGGTCTTTGAACTATTTGGCACACTTTACCAGGCTTCAGAGGGATCTTATCAACCATCTCTCAGCTTGATGCTCCACATTCAACAGAAGAGGGTCCACTGTGCGCGTTTTTGATTGGCTCATATACCGGTATACAAGCCAATCAAAAAGTGGAGCTCTGTTCAATGCGGAACTGCTTGATGTTCCGCATTGAACAGAAGAGGGTCCGCTGTGTGAGGTTTTGATTGGCTCGTATACCGGTATATGAGCCAATCAAAAAACGGAGCTCTGTTCAATGTGGAACTGCTTGATGTTCCGCATTGAACAGAAGAGGGTCCGCTGTTCGAGGTTTTGATTGGCTCATATACCAGCATAAGGGCCAATCAAAAATTCCCAAACATGGACCTTTTTTTTATTTTTTTGCTCTTCAACCTAAGAGGATGAAATAATATGTGCTGGTAGCAGCACATATTTTTTCATCCTCTTTCACATACAAAGAATTATGATAACTCTACCCTATACTCCATTTCCAATTCTTCCACGTGTGTTATTTCTCACGCAACAGAAGAAGCGGCTAGAGCGGCAGGTGCAGGTATAGTCACCAGACGATATGCCTGGATGCGCCTTTGCAACTTTGTGAACTCCTTTAATGCTTCCTTCATGAATGCCCCCATCAAGGCCGCTCCTTTGTTTGGGCCTAAAGTGAAAGATACGCTGGCAAGATGCGAACAAGATGGCAAAACCCTGTCTGCCATTGGTGTCGGACACTCCACTACTCAACGATTCTACTCCGGAAATCAGAGGAGCGGGAAGATGTGGCACAGAAAATCACAGGGCTCTTTCTGTGACACACATGCCAAGTCCTCCCCTAGAGGCAGAGGGGGAAACTCCAATGGAAGATGCCCCTGTCGAGGCAGAGGAGGTCCATGAAACTGGGGTTCCAGAGATTTCTTTCTCTGGCCAATCCTATCAGCGTTCCTGAAGTGTTGCCCCACTGCTTACCTCTGGAAGTGGTCAGGGGCATTTTTCCTTGTACCCCACTGCCTGGTGAAATATAACCACTGACTCTTGGGTACAATGGATAATATCCAGAGGTTATTGCATCTCCTTCCTTTTTTGTCCAATCTCATCCAGAGTATTACTCAGTGTTCCACCCAGTCAAAGGGAAGCAGCAGCACACGAAATCCAAAAGCTGCTACAAAAAAGAGTCATCCAAATGGTCCCCCCAGACCTGATAGGATCCGGTTTTTACTCAAGGTTCTTTTTAGTGCCAAAAAAGACAGGGGACTGGAGACCAATTCTGGATCTCAGCACTCTGAACAAATTTGTAAAAACAGAGAAATTCTGGATGGTCATGGTTCGGTCTATCCTTCCTTTCCTGGAAGAAGACGATTGGATGTGCTCTGTAGATCTTCAAGATGCATATTACCACATAAAAATGGACAAACACTCAAGAAGATACCTCTGCTTCCACATAGGAGCCAGTCACTACCAATTTTGAGCCCTGCCCTTCAGTCTCTGTACAGCCCCCAGCGTGCTCACCAAATGCATGGCAGTGGTTATCGCTCACTTGTGACTTCAAGGATTCCAGGCATTTCCATATCTAGATGACTGGCTCCTCACTGCTCCCACCAAGCATCTACTGGAAGAAGCCCTGCACTACACTCTTCTCACAGCACAATGCCTGGGAATCACCACAAACTGGAAGAAGTCCAACACAACCCCAGCTCAGTCTTTGGAATTCATAGGGGTACTGTTGGACATGAGAAATTGCACAGCATCTATTCCGGACCACAGGCTTCAAAGAATAAAGCAACAGGTTCAACCGCTGCTCTGTCACCACAAATTTCTCGCTTGATCTATACTCCAACTCTTGGGGTCAATGGCAGCCTCGATCAACATTGTTCCTCTAGCCAGATTCCACATGAAACTCCTTCAGTGGGTTACTTCTCACTCAGTGGTACCCTCTACAACATCCTTTGTCTTTTCAGATAAGTGTAGCTCAGAGATGCAAGCAAGATTTACTTTGGTGGACATCTCAAAATCCCCAACAATGCTCTCGCCCCTTCAGCCCACATCAACCGATAGCCACAGTGACCACGGATGCCTCCCTGATGGGGTGGGGGGGGCTATGTCAGGGGAAACTCGGTCCAAGGCACCTGGTTTGAGACAGAGGCCCTTTTGCATATCAATGTCCTGGAACTGAGGGTGGTGCTACTAGCATAGCAAGCATTTCATTCCATCCTTCCATCAGGGACTATTGTGATTCTTTCAGACAACATGTCAGTGGTCTGGTACATCAACAAGCAAGGGGGCACCAGATCTTACCCATTATGCCGAGAGGCCTTGAGAATATGGTGATGGGCGATAGCTTCCAACTGCTTTCTAACTGCAATGCACATTCCTGGGAGCTCTAATGTGATAGCAGACAAATTGAGAAGGTGCATTCTACAACCTCACAAGTGGTCCCTCAACCCTATGATAGGGGCAAGAATCTTCAACTACTGGGGCCAGGCTTGCTGCGACCTATTTGCCTCCCCAACCAACTACAGGTGCAGCAACTATTTTGTCTTGATTCCCCCCTCGGGGTCAGTCACCGAGAGATGCTCTAGTCCACACTTGGCCCTTGGGTCTACTTTATGCTTATCCTCCTCTCCCCCTCATCTCCCAATTTATGAAGAAAGCACGACAGTTGAAAAGCAAAGTGATCCTCATTGCTCCATATTGGCCACGACAAGTCTGGTTCCCCTTCCTCTGGCCTCATCTGCTAGATCAACTGTGGATCCTCAATCCATCCCCAATGTTGATCTCCCATCCACAGGGTCTGACTCACCCCAATCAAACAACCCCGAAATTGACAGCTTGGTTTCGCCACTTCCAGTGACTGCCAGGCAGGAAAAACTCTCATCCCCTGTGCACAGTATTCTTACTGCATCTCATAAATCATCCACCAGACTAATCTTTCTCAATAAACTGAAAAGGTTTTCTCTATGGGCAGTGAATAAACAATTAGACCCCTTGTCAGCCCTAGTTTCGGAGGTTTTGGATTACTTACCACACCTTTTCCACTCTGGGGTATCTGCCTCTAATATTCGTGTGCATTTAGCTGCCATTTCAAATTTCTACATTGGTTTTCAGGATTCTTCACTTATGTCACATAGACTCTGTAAAACTTTCTTGAAGGGGGTTATCCACTTAAAACCTCCCTTTAGAGAACCGGTACAACCTTGGGATTTGGCATTGGTTCTGCAAGCTCTAACAGCCCCCCCCCTTTGAACCTGCATCTTCATGTGATGTAAAATATCTCTCTTGGAAAATGTTTTTGATTGCAATCACTTCGGCCAGATGCTTGTCAGAACTTTGAGCCTTATGCATCAAACCTCCTTAACTTATCTTCTATGAGGATAGGGTATCAATGAGAACAAATTCTTCCTTTTTACCAAAAGTGGTGTCAGAGCAGTCTATCAACCAATCTATTGACCTTCCAGTGTTCTTCCCTAACCACTCTAACAAGGGAGAGTATTGCCTGCACTTTTTGGATGTTCACAGGCAAATACGATTTTATCTGGACAGAACAAAATCTATCCGTAAATCAGACCAACTGTTTTTGGCTTTTTCTGGACCTAGACAAGGTCATCCTGTCTCAAAAGTTACATTGGCTTCATGATTGAGAAACTGTACTACCTTTATCTACAACAAAAACAATGTCACCTTGCCTCACAGAGTGAAAGCTCATTCTACAAGGTCTATGGCAACTTCAGCAGCTTTCCATGCTAAGTCTTCCCTCAATGATATTTCCTCAGCTGCGACTTGGGCCAAACCTTATACTTTTATCCTTCATTACAAATTGGACTTGGCCTCCAGAGGTAGAGCTTCCTTTGGCTCCATGGTTCTCAGGAATGTCCTTGCTTGAGGGCCACCCAGGGATACAGGTAGCTGGGGACTCTGTCCCTCAGTAATGAATGAACGAAGATTAACAACATCAGATAAAGAAGTTATGCCTTACCATAACGTTCCATCTGTGTTGTTGATCTTTGTTCATTCATTACTTCCCACCCTCTGTCCCCCTCTGGAGGTTCCTGGTTGATCTCATATACTCCTTTATTGTAGGTCTCTTATGACCATAGGTAACCTCTACTTTTGTCTATCAACTTGCAAACTCAATCTGAGGAAACCAGGAGCAGAGCATTCTGGGTAGCACCTTGGCTCGAGAGTTTTTGGCTGACGCGAGCTTGACATTTGGCCAGCTCGGTTCCAAGGACGGAACCGATAATCATGAATGAACAAAGATCAACAACACAGATGGAACGTTATGGTAAGACATAACTTCTTTTTTGTCATTCCATGGTGGCCGCGGTGGTGCAGCGGTTAGCATTGTCGCCTCACAGCAAGAGGTCCTCCCATTCAATTCTCGGCTGGAGCGCCTTCTGTGTGGAGTCTGCCTGTCCTCCCCATGGTTGGGTGACATCTAAAGACATTCAGGTAGGTGCATGCATGAATGGGTGTGCCTTCTTTGAAGGTTGGGAGTGGGGCTGGCAATTTGGCACCGTAAAAATCCACTGCAAATCATTAGTGGACCGGAGTTACGCTGTGGTGACCCCTAACCAGGAAAAGCCAAAAGACTGAAAGGAAAGTATCATTTTAATTAAGAAGGTGTGAATGAGCTTATAGGCCTTCAAGAAAACCAGAGTATATAGGTTCATAGGTTCATAGATAAGGTACTAGGCTATCTGCCTGAGAGCATTTTTAAGCCTAGCCAGAGTGTGTCGGCTTTCACTGCCCCATTGATTAATTAACTGATCCTCTGTCAAGCAGAGCCAATGAAATGATCCCAGGGGTGTATTTTCTGATACCCATCCACTCGTCAAGGTTTCTCTTGAAGAGGGTTAGTGAGGGGCTCTGCCTAATGTAATTTGGAATTTTGTTTCAAAGCATGGGGAGTCTCTGTGACAGGAATCTATCCCTCCAGCATGTTCTATTTATTGTTGTGGTGAGGTTTAGCTCATTAGAGAGCGTGGCTTGTAGTGACTTGGATTTCTTTAGGTGGAGCATGTCCATCAATTCTGAGTTGGACATGGCTTTGTAAGTCAGGCAGAGATCACCTCTGAGTAAACAATATGCCACTGAGTACAGCTGGAGTTTTTTCAGTCGGGCTGCATAGGACATATGTTTGAAGACAGTAATCCTCTTGGTGAGGTACGTTTGTGGTCTTTCCAGCTGTTGGAAGAGTCTTGTGTGGTACATCCCAAATGGGGCATTGTACTCTATGATGGGTCTAATGAGTGATGAGTAGAGGGGCACTATAACCTCTTTATTTCTAGATGCAAACCCTTTAGTAATTAGATGGGCCACATAGAAGGATTTCCTAACTACTTTGGCAATATGATTGTCAAAGGAGACATTACTATCTACCTGGGTCCCCAGATCTCTTATTACCTCTTCTGTATTAAGAGGGCTGCCACCTATGTGGTAATTCGTGGGTGTTTTGGTTTTCCCAAACAGGATGACTATGCATTTTTTGGCATTTAGCTTGAGGCCATGACTTTGACACCAGGTGTCCATCTCAGTAAGGCCCTTTTGGAAGATGTCCGTGTCAGCCAAAGAGTCAGTTATGGCTCCCAGTTTGCAGTCATCGGTGAACTTGGTTAGCCATAGTCATCCTGTGTTTGCCTGTACTTCTGAGAAGTATATGCCGAACAGTAAGGGCCCCAGGACCGAGCCTTGAGGGACACCACTTATGACTGGTTTAGAGTCGGACCTGGAGCCCGCTATTCTTACCGTGGGAGTTCTGTCTGTAAGCCAGTTGGCAACCCACCTAATGACGTAGGGGTTTATGTTCAGGCTGGTGAGTTTTTCTGTAATACCTGAGTGGGGAATGGTGTCGAAAGCCTTGGCGAGGTCAAGATAGGCTGTGTGAACCACCTTTCCCCTCGTCTATGGCCTTGGTGACTGTCTTGAAGAAGTCAACCAGGTTTAGTAGGCATGATCTGCCTGTAACAAAGCCGAACTGGGTCAGGTCAAGTGTTTGGAGGTTACCAATGTCTTTGTTAATTAGATCCATGACGATGCACTCCATAGCCTTGCAGACCAGGCTAGTCAGGCTTATGGAGCAATAGTTACTAGGGTTAGTTGTGGCCCCTCCTTTGTGGAGAGGAATAACCGTTGCTGTGTGCCATTCTGTGGGCATGTAGCCTTTGGAGAGGCTGAGGTTGAACAGCGTGTTTAGGTGGGGGGGTTAGTTCATTCTGTAGTTCGTGCAAGACGCAGTCTGGGACACAATCTGGTCCCATTGATGCTGTGTTTTTGGCTTTTGAAAGGGCTCTTTTCACCTGTGCATCTGTGATTTTTGGGACACTACACTTTTCTGGTATTGTTGTGGGCCTTTTTGGAGGTGGGGGGGTGGAGTTTGCACTGAATCTATCTGCCAGTATGTTGGCAATATCAGTAGGTTCTGTATATTTTGTGCTATTTTGCACTAGTTCAGTGCATATCTGCGAGTTGCCACTTAGATTCTTAACATAGCTAAAGAAGGCTTTGTGGTTATCCTTTGAATCCTTGGCTATTTTTCTTTCGAAGTTAGCCTTGGATGATTTCATGAAGGACCTTAGTTTCTTACTGATACTGATCAGGGATGTGTTTCCTTCTTGGGATTTGCTTTTTTCTGAACTAGCTTCCTCCTTCTATTGTATAGCCTGTTTATTGTAGGGGTCCACCAAACTGGTTTCCTTCTCTTAGAGGAGTGAGTCTTGGTTTTGCTAGGGATGACACGATCCATGCATCCTTGTAGGTGCTCATAGAGTGCATTTGTAAAGGTTTCTGCATCTTGGGCAGCATTATCCTTTAGTGTGGGGGCTGTAAAAGTTACCACCTCTGTCTTAAGTAAGGTGAAAATTTGCTTTAGAAAAGTTTTTTTACTGTGGTTTCCTTAGTTGGGGCTGGTAGTGGGGTGTGGACATCCAGAGTGATTAGTTTATGGTCTGATCTAACCAGTGACGAGTTGACCTCCAGTGTGGAACACCTGTCGCCCATGTTGGTGATGACCAGGTCCAATATGTTTTCACCTCCGGTAGGGAATTTACCAGCTGATCCAGGGCATTTGAGTTGATGAATTCCAGGAAGCGCTGGGCCTGGGAATTTGTACTCGAGTAGTTTTCCCAGTGAATGGTAGGGTAATTGAAATCGCCCAATATCAGGGTGTTCGGTAGGACCTTCATGTTTTCCAGTGTCTCCAGAAAGGTGGAGTGGTGGTCCTGGGTCATGGAGGGTGATCTGTAGCAGGCCACAATTTGCATTGCAGATTTACCCGATGTTAGTTGCACATGGAAGATCTCAGAGGTATCATGCTGCGCCACTAACCTGGAGGTGTAGGTATCCTTGATAAATATGGATACATCCCCTCCTTTTGTGTTTTGGTCCATGTTCTGTGGCTGAAACGTGTGGTATGAGTTGTAGTGAGGTAGTGCTGGGGTGCTCTCTGGAGCCTTGAACCAGGTTTCAGTTACTGCACAGAGGTCAACGTTCTCCATACTAAGGAGTGCTTTGAATGCATGCATTTTGAGATTTAAACTCCTGGCATTGAGTAGCATAACCCTCAGTTTTTTGTTAATTGTGCTGTTTACGGAGGTGGGTTTGACTTTTGAGCCTTGCCTAAAAAAGGCACTATGGGGGCAGCAAGAGCCTTGGCCAGTATTCGAAAGCCTAGGGGTGACAGGTGCAAGCCGTCTCTTGTGAAGCAACGTGGCTTGTCGAGCATGTCGCACCAGGCTGAAAGACACTGCATCCCCTTTGAATGACACCAGAAGCTTAGCCAATTGTTGAAATTGATAATTTTTTCTTTATACTGAGGTATCATTTTCAGTTAGGGCAGGATGCTACTCCGGGTTAGGGTCATACCAGCCTGGGCTACATGATCAGAGAGGTCTTCCATATCTCTTTTCATGTAGTCCAGGGAGGTACATCTCAGGTCATTCCCACCAACATGAACAATGACAGAGTCATATTTGTACTTGTTCTGGAGTGACCTGAGTGCTTGTGGTATGTGGCGGATTCTGGCTCCCGACAGGCAGAATGTCATCACCAGTAACCTTCTGCTTGTCCAGCCTAGTGAGTGGGACGTCAGTGTGCCTGACTACAGAGTCACCTATTACTGGTATGTTAGGTGTGTTATTTCACCTTAAAGGCTGTGATTGTGTGACACACTGATTTTGTGTTTTATGTGTTGTCTGGTTTGTGACGGGAAGTGCAGGTTGTTTGGGTGTCTGCTTTGGAGGTCTCTGATGCTTTTGTAGGTTTTTATTTAGAGCCTTCGAGTATGATTTTGTGTATTTACGTGTATTTTTTGCCAGTGCTGTTTTAGTAGGTCTCTGTGCGGCTGGAGTTGTGGTGCAAGTGTTAACCTTCTCCTCGTGACTGTCTGTTCCAGTCTTGGGTGGAGACAGCTTAGCTTCCAGTTTGGCTTTATAATTGCATTTCTCGCATATGTTAGTGTTTTGTGGCAGGAGGAGAGGGTTGTCTGTGTACATGAGGCAGTTGTAACATTGCCTCAGGATACCCAGATTCACCAGCTGGACTGGAGAGTCCGCCTGAAGTTGCCTTTTGGTAATTCCTGAATAGTAGGGTGAGCTGCTTAGTTGCTTGGTTGGTAAGGGGTGAATAAAGAGCCTTGCCCTGCTGGGCAATCCGTGTCAGGGTATATTAGTGCTTGCTATTAGGTCTGAGCAAGTACTGGGCTGTAAGATGCTTTTTGAGTGCTTAGGTTGAGAGTTAGAATAGTTTCAAGGGAAAAACTGAACAGGAGACTTAGTGGAGCCGGGAATAATTTAACCGTAGCTAACCGGCACTGCCCAGTGTGTAAAACCGTTCACGTTTTTATAGCAGGGAAATGAAAGAGATAGAAATTAGCCCAAAATGGCCAATAAACTACTAACTTCTAGGCTGGAACCACTCCTCCAGGGACAGATAGGTTGCTCAAAGCTCCCCTCTCTCACAGGTGAAAAGAGAAACTTCCTTCTATCCAAGTAAGGTATGGGCAACTCAGAAACTAGTATCACAGCCCTGAATTCAGCACTAGCCTGAAAACTGGACTATACTAGACAAGAAAGGTGGGAAACAAGGAATTTATTTTTTTTTTGTTTCTTTGAAAGGATAAGGCAAAAACAGTAAAAAAAAAACCCCAGTAAAAAATACACTTAAAACAGCTTTAAATGACTACAAACGATCAGAAAAGGCTATTGCACTTTAGTGTATATCCTACAACAGTTAAACAAATTATTTAAACAAAAAACTTTTTAAAAGTGCAGGCAGTCAAATAAGTACGATATGTGAAAAAACAAGCTTTTAAATCACAATAAACACTGGAAAATCTGCATTTAGGAGGAAAACAGTTAAGTACAGCAAGAAAGTACAGAAAACTGATACTTAATCACTCCAAAGTCTCTCTTCTAAGCTAGAAGGCTTGTATCAGTTTAAGGCTTTCTAGTGCTACCCAGTAGGTTAGTTACAGGAAAGATGGGAAACAAGCACAGATGTGGTCTTTTAAACCAGAAAGTTGAAAGAGATGGACAAACTGTTCAAATGGTCAATAAACTACAATTTCTAGGCTAAGAACCTTTCTTCTCATGGTAGACAGGCTACCTAGTGCTTACCACTCCCACTGATAAGCTAGAAGGCTTTCCTCTAACACAGAAAGGCTTGCGGGGCTCAGAAGCTTACCAACAGTCCTGGATACAGCAACTCTGTATCTGGACTAGGCTAGTTACAGGAAAGGTGGGAAACAAGCGCAAGTGGAGATTTTAAACCAGAACGTTGAAAGAGATGGAAAAAACTGCCCAAACGGCCATTAGCTACAATTTCTGGGCCAGGAGCTACTCCTCTTGTGGTAGATAGGCTACCTAATGCTTACCACTCCCACTGATAAGCTAGAAGGCTTCCCTCCAACACAGAAAGGCTTGGGGGACTCAGAAGCTTACCAACAGTCCTGGATACAGTAAGTTTATATCTGGACTTGACTAGTTACAGGAAAGGCAGGAAACAAGCTTAGAATTTTTTTTTTGTTACAGAAAAGCAGCTAAAACAGTAGTAAATACAATTCAAATTGTAGTGCAGGACAGCACACCCGAGTGTGTAGCAACACTATGGCAAATACAGTTCAAATAAATGCAATTAAATTAACAAATGCCTAAAAACCAAGTGCAGACCGCAGTAAAATAGAAGGCTACTAACAAGCAGTAATAAGTGCAGAGTAAGAGCGACTGAACAGATAACAGCACGCAGAAGAGCAACTAAGACAGTTACAGTAAGAGCAGCTGAATTAAAAAAAAAAATATATATATATATATATATATATATATATATATATATATATATATATATATTTATTTATTTATTTATTTTTTGAGGGAGGGAGGGAACAGAGCAGGATTAAGAGGCTACAGGGGTTGTCCTTCCCAAATGCTCTCTTTGTACACAGTAGGAGTGCCTGAAATCAGAATATGATCTCACTGCACTCAGTTGAGTGAGCAAATGAGATGGGCCCAGAAGGAGTATCCAAATACAAATCTACAAGAGGGGCGGGCAATTTCAAAGCCACCAACATTAACACCAAAACAAGAACAGGAAGGGTGGGTGGGGAAATAACTGTAGAGAGAAAGCCACAACTTCAGTTGAGTTAATATTCAGTGAAAAACACAAATAAATAAATTAAATACAGTACTATATGCAAAAGAGTAGATAAAAGTGTACTTAAATTCACTTATACATCCAGCTGATTTCAGGTAGATGTTAGCCGACCAAAGCTCTGATATTAAGCAGAGGTAACTCAAAATGTACCACTGTGGTGCTGCGGTAGCATTGTCACCTCACAGTAAGACGTTGTCCTGTTCGATTCTCAGTTAAAGCATCTTCTGTGTGGAGACATGCGTGAATGGGCGTACCTTCATTGAAGGTTGTGTGTCAGAGCTGGCAACTTGGCATGTAAAAATCTACTGCCAATCATTAGCGGACCGGAGTTCCGCTGTGGCGACCCCTAACTGGGAAAAGCCGAAAGATACAACAACAACAACTCAAAATGTACCACTTATATAAGGCAAGTCAGAATGTCAGTGATGAGGTGAAGCTACCCCCCACTGCTATCAATGGTTACACAGAAATTCTAAAAAATACTCTGTAGAGAGACAGCCACAACTTCAGTTGAGTTTATATTCAGTGAAAAACACAAATAAATAAATTAAATACAGTACTATATGCAAAAGAGCAGATAAAAGTGTACTTAAATTCACTTATATGTCCAGCTGATTTCATGTAGATGTTAGCCAGCCAAAGCTCTGATATTAAGCAGAGATAACTCAAAATGTACCACTTATATAAGGCAAGACAGAATGTCAGTGATGAGGTAAAACTACCCCCCACTGCTATCAATGGCCACATAAAAATTCTAAAAAGTACTCTGTAGAGAGACAGCCACAACTTCAGTTGAGTTAATATTCAGTGAAAAACACAAATAAATAAATTAAATACAGTACTATATGCAAAAGAGCAGATAAAAGTGCACTTAAATTCACTTATATGTCCAGGTGATTTCAGGTAGATGTTAGCTGGCCAAAGCTCTGATATTAAGCAGAGGTAACACAAAATGTACCACTTATATAAGGCAAGTCAGAATGTCAGCGATGAGGTGAAATTACCCCCCACTGCTATCAATTGCTACACAGAAAATCTAAAAAGTACTCTGTAGAGAGACAGCCACAACTTCAGTTGAGTTAATATTCAGTGAAAAACATAAATAAATAAATTAAATACAGTACTATATGCAAAAGAGCAGATAAAAGTGTACTTAAATTCACTTATACGTCCAGCTGATTTTAGGTAGATGTTAGCCAGCCAAAGCTCTGATATTAAGCCAAATAAACAGCCTCTGCAAGGCTCGAACCCAGGACCCTGCACACCATATTTAAAGTAATTTACCACTAAGCCATAGCAAATATTAATATCTTGCTATGGAAAATGTTTCACTGTTGTTTAATGCAGTCATTTGGGTTGAGGGAACACATTTTCTAGGAAGAACATATATATACTGGGTATTAAATGGCAGATCTGATGGCTTTGAATAATGCCATCAGTCACAAAAAGCATAGGTAAAATTCACCATCTTCAATCACAAGTGCATGTAAGGGTTTCTCAGCTGTTACTTTCACAGGTACATCAGACATCTCAGATGGCACAAGTGTGAGAACCTCATCTCTGTTCCAGAAATATTCTATCTCTTTTTCAGCTGACAGACAGGCATTGTCTCTCTGAAACTAGTTCCTACTGAAGCAACATGCTTATAGATGATCCACAATCAATTAATATTGTATAAGCCACAGATCTGGAACAACTTTCAGTTATATACAGGATCCATTCTGGTCCATAACTACATATCCATATGTAGACTTCACCTCTGGGTCCAAAAGTTCTCAACATAAATTTTATGACAAAAGCTTGCGTCACAGATTACTGTTTTCTATATAGTTTTATATATATTTTTATCTTCATGCCTCAAAAAAAAATAAATCAAAACTATATCAGCACTTCTGTTAAAGACAAACCTTACGTTATCTGAAGAGAGTAATTATTTGACAGACAGTTTAGTTTCCATTTTCTTCAGTCATTCCTTAACAGTTTGCACATTTCTCCCTGCCAGGTTGTTAAATGAATTGAAATAGCAGTTACATGATAAATTCCATTTCTCTTGATATAGCTTGATATAACTCATTTCAACACTGGAGAAACAAGAAAGCAATAATGCCTGACAAAGTATGTGTTATTGTGGAAGTAACGCACATCTAGGAGGGTTCTAAGGCTCTATACTGCAAGCAAAGGACCTCTACACCCCTGGAAGGGCATTATTTCACAATAACACGCAGACTAGATGGCATTATTGTGCTTATAATGGGCTATCAGTTAAATTGTTTCGAATTTTTATGAACACACACACACACACACACATATATATATATATATATATATATATAGATAGATAGATAGATAGATATATGTATATATATATATATATATATATATATATATATATATATATATATATTTTTTTTTTGTTTGTTTGTTTGTTTTTTGTTTTTTAACGTAAAATAGTTCCTCTCCTAACATTGTAACTTGATGTAGCATATGTACTTGCTAAAGGAAATATTTTACATTCAAAATGTAAGTTATGTAAATATTTAATGCCTACACACACACACACACACACACACACACACACACACACACACACACACACACACACACACACACACACATTCAGAAGCACAGACAGACCCACAGTCAAATACACAAAACACAGACGAACAGACACACTTACTGTACATAGATAGAAAGACAAATACACAGAAAAAGAGAGAGAGACACACATATCCTGCACTTAACATCCACATTATTGAGTGGATAGATCTCTAATGTTGCTTTTTTCCAAAAAATAAAAATAAAAAAGACAAGTCATAGCAGCAACTCCATCCCCCTTTACTATCCCCGATTTTGCTGCACAACACTGCTTAGTGTATTAATCACTCTGGTAAATGACTGTGGATTACAGTCTGTCAGTGAGGCTCAAACATTCAGAGCTTCATAAATATTACTTTTTAATCAATTCATAATAACAGACAGCCTGTTTCAGTTATCATGGTCTGTCTCTCGTATTCACATATGCAAGCACACATATTTACAAACACACACACATACATTTATTCTTTATTTTCTTTTTTTTTACGTTATCTTTTTAATTTTAAGATCAGTAAACAGCACTGATTAGCGATCAAACAAAATGACAGACTTTTTTTTAATTGTCTGAGCTTCACATCAGTGTTTAATTTGCTGCCATGAAGCAGCAGATTTGCTTTTCAGTGGGCATTACCATTTGTTCTCCAATCAGAGTGGTGATGAACAGGTCTTCCATTCTCTAAGACTCATTAATATATACTAGCACTTCTGGAATACTCTATGTGCTAAAAATCTGTCTTAGTTTTTTTAGTAGTTGCAATTGTAAGGAATAAAATGCAAGGCATATTTATCTATCTGCTTTGAATGTGTGCCTATCAGAAACAAAAACACTTTTCCAAGCAATGAGACAGGGAATCCTATCGGCACACTGGAACACAGTTTCTCAGTCAGTCTTATGGCTACAGAGATACATTCATTGGCAACTCACTGCTTGTCTGACCCTTATCTTTACTTCCTTTTTTCACATGCTGACCCATGCCAGGCCCCATACATATTATTTAACTATGTCTTATATTCTGGACATTCTAGAATGAGCTTGATGCACGTGTTCAGTATTACGAAAGGTTAATGAATATTCAAAGCCCATTGAACTTGTCTCTGGTACCTAAAGCTAACCTTCCACAAAAGTATGTTAAAAAACTTGACTCACTACAGGCCAATAATTCATTGTGTAGTCATTCACTTATGATAAGGCCCTAAATCTGGCAGTCTAGCACTGGTGCTTGATTAGTTACATATAAGTCTATATTTCTGTTCTGGAGGACTTAGGCTACTTAATGTATGTAACCCATCAATATTACCAAGGCATTTGCCTGGCCTGCAGAATGTCTTACTCATACTCTCTCAGTACTACCTTCAGCTGCTGTACTCTTAAGGAACCTGTTTGTAAAACATTTGCCTTACAAAACATTTAGTGATTTGTGATTTCTGCATATGGTAAAAACATGATTATACAAACATATTTATGGAATCTTTGCATTCCAGAAGTTGTGCCTTTTCCTTCCTTGAGTAGTAGACATTACTTTTCTTCTACAGGCATCGAAGTGTAAGACATAAAACTAAATGTTCTCTTATTCCACAAAGTTAATCATCCTAAGAGACAACTAACTCTTTTACCTGTGCAATACAGAGATATATCAGTAGACTGTGGCTAAGTAATCAACTTTTAAAATGTTAACCAAAAACATCAAAACCACTGCCAGTGGTTGGTTAAAGAGAAACCATATAACCCCAACTTGACCAGAAAAATCCAAAGAACCAGAATTATTTTTACTTAGCACTTCCCTCCCTTTTCTACAGCAGATGCAATTACATCAGCACATAATGACATACTTATGACTACAAAAGTATATGACTAACATAAATATAAAAAGTAAAAAAAAATGGGAAGACCTTAATCATGTCATAAAACTAACCTTCTTTACCACATCATGTTATATAACACTAAAATACCATCTCCAGCTTTTTGAATTTTTGCACCTTTTGCTATGGTTCCACTAACAGGTGGTTATGCTGCTGGGGCAGAACCTTCATTCACAGCCTAATGATATGTGTTTCTGAGTCTGTTCTCCTTCATTTTGATTTGGTAACACTGAACTAGGCAACTGGATTCAATTAATAACTTCATGTGTGGATAAGCCAGGCAGGAAGGGAGAAAATTGATGAGGCATGTACCACTCATCTCTCCTGGAAGACAAGGTGGGTTGTGCCAGGAGTAAAGAGGCATGTCCAACTCAACTCTTCTGAGAGTCAGGGTGGGTTGTACTAGGAGAGAAGAGGCATGTCCAACTCATCTCTCCTGGGAGTTGGGGTGGGTAGTGCTAGGTGTGAAGAAGCATGTTCCACTCATCTCTCCCAAGAGTCATGTTCAGTTGTATTTGAAGTAAAGAAGCATGCCTTGCTCATGTCTTCTGGGAGTCAGAAGGTGCAGTTTCTCTGGATACTGCAGAAATCACTACTTGTGCTTTGGTGGGAGGTTGTTTGGGTACTTACGTATTATCGCAACCAGATTTTTAAGCCCGTGTAGTTCCTGATGTTATCGCAAACTGACTGTATAGTGAAGTAAAAAGGGGTCTCTGAAGTCCAAATCACTTTTTCTATCACCTTGCTTCTGAAACACTAACTGGAATAACAACCAAAGTCCTCTTACTTGGTAGCATCCAAATAACATGAACATAGCAGAATAAAGAATGTCATATTCCTACATGTTTTTCACAAAGTGGCACGGTACTTAACCCTTCATAGACCCTTTTTACTGAAGCAGAAAGTCATTTCACAATCACAATTCTACTTACAGCAGGTTACAAATTTGGTGGCAATTTCATGTGAAATATGATGAGCAGACCTGACTACATTATGCTCTGAATGTAGTAGTACACATAAAGACAATCTGAACTCTGCCTGCACACTCAATGTCTGTGAATGACAAGCCAGCATTGAAACCTGTAACTCCTTCAGGGAAACTCCTAAACTGCTAAGCTGTGAACACACACACACACATGGAAATATAAGGCGAGATCTTCCAGTGAAAGTGGCAGACACACACACTTCAGGTCTTTTCTAAAAGCCTCGAACAGAAACCCTAAATCACTGCTTCCATTAACCAGTAAAGCAACAGCCTACAGTTCCACAACACAGACAGAAAGCGGTAAAGGACGCTACCCGGTAAAATGAAATCTACCATTGTTCCTCTTCCTACATGTCATTCCCAAAGTGGCAAAACAGTACTTACGAATTCACACACCCCTTTTACTTAAGCAGAAAGTCATTTTGCGATCAGATTATCAGTTACAGGAGGTTACAAAATCTGGTTGCGATAATACGTAAGTACCGTTGTTTGGAGGGACTGCCTCTGTAGTTAGTCGAGTGTGTAACTCTCCTTGATGCTAGCTGAGTGTGTGCAGTGATAGAACCATAGATAGAAAACCCTCAAATGATTCCAGATGACTGTCTAAATGAAGGTCCCAAATGGCCCTCACCCTGTTGATTGGGAACAAAAGTCCGATGGGATTTAGTTATCAACAGACAGTGGAGAAAAAAGAACAAAAAATACTGTCCAAGATACTTGCTGGGGGAGACAAGACCTAGCTGCATTCACTCCCTTAGATTAAATTTCAATAGTATTTGACAAAATGCTTCAAAATAATAAACCAGCTTACTCACCATTATTTTCTTTTAGCTCTCTTTGTGTTTTCATTAGCCTTGTCACTGACCACACTTGCTGTGGGGTGGGAGTGCTTTCTTCCCTTTGTTCTCTATTTCTCTCTCTCTCTCTCTCTCTCTCACTGTCAGGTGATAAATTTAACAAAAGTGTTTTGCAGATCACAAATATTATATTTGCATGACCTACACATTGATTTTGAACTAGCTGTTTACACACTTAGTTGCCCTTGCCACCTATTTTATTCAAGCTACCTTCACTCCTGCAGCAGAGCAGAGTTAAAAAAAAAGTGTTCTGCATCACTAAAAGAACAAGGTAGTCTAAACATGCACCTTTTTCTTGTAGCCATTTTATGTTCCATTTGCAACTGTCTCCTACTATACTATAGCAGGGGCGGAGGCATACCTACCTGCCTTTACTGTCTTTCTGGCGAGCTTTCTAAAGTAGTTTCACAGGTCAGTGCAAGCAGTACAATGCTTGTTCACTTACTGCTTTTGTTCTGTTTGTTTGTTCGTTTGTTTTAATTAGTCACAAATTACACATAATGAAGTGTGGTAAGACAATCTTTAATAACGCTCTGACTACCTTAGGTCAAAGGCACTTTTGCAAACTGTTTTTTTCAAAGTGTTGCAAGCAATGCAGTTCCACATGCTCACAACTCTTCTCCTTATTATGTTTCACACACAGCACTTGGGGGAGGGGGTGATGAGGTCTTGCCCTATATTGTTTTTACATGCCACAAACCTTCCCCTGCAAAATTTGCATACAGAGAAACAATCCTATTCTGTGATTTAACTGTTTTATTCCTATTATCTATTATGATGCAGTTAGGTCTCTACATCCTTATCTCATTTTATTACATGAAGCCCTGACCTACCTTTCCTTTCTTTTTTTCTTTATTTCTTTCTTTCTTTTTCTTTCTTTCTCTTTCCTTTTTCTCCTTATTCTTCACCTTTTCGTTCATACAAAGAAGGAAAACCACACACAAACAGCTCACCAAAGCAATTGCAAATACCACCCACAGCTTTACAATATGTTTCTTCCCACTCTTTCTGGGTAACTGGATGCCGTGGAATCAGGAATTTTACAGATCTTTTATACCTCTTAGAGCAAATGCAGACTGGCACCATCATCCTTCCCCCTGAGACTAGCAACTCTGGATGCCAATAAGTAAACATAGACATAAAAGCTCACTCTGCTTAATTTTTCCTGTCATGTGTTATATGTTACAGTGAAAGTAGCGGACATCGATGAGCATGACAAGTCTGAAAACGTCAACTATCTGACTCGAATAATGTTCTCCTCCTTGAAAACTTATGTGAACTAGACACATTCATAGGTTCATAGGTGTACACTAGTCTGACAACCACAAGGGCCTTTTTAAGCCTAGCAATACATCCCTAATCTCTGACAAGTTCTGGTGCCCTTGATAAAAGTAAGTGGGGTCTTGGGAGATGAAACATTTGCAAGCAAGGACCAGGGAGATGAATCATTTACAGCTTTCCTATGTCCAGTAGAGACATAGGTGCCAAGCCAGGAATTACATTTTCTGTTCCCCATCCTAGTGTCCAAGTTACACTTGAATTGGGTAATGGAGGAACTCTGCTTCAAATGGATTAGAAGCCTGTTCCAGAGAAGAAGCAGTCTCTGGGATACATACCTGTCTCTCCAGCAGGTCCTATTTATATCAAAGGCAAAGTCTTTAGAAATGGCAATTCTGGTGCTGTTTGTTTCATGGATATGCAGGAAGTCCATCAGGGTGGGATCCGACAATGCCTTGTATGCCAGGCATAGATCTCCCCTCAAGGCACAGATCTTCCCTCAAGAGCCTGTAAGAGATGGAATACAGGGATAGGGCCTTGAAGCAGTCTGCACAGGACATGTTACTTGCACCCTTTTTTCTTTTGGTGAGGAACCTCTGTGAATGTTCAAATTGTTGGATGCACCTTGTTACGTACAGAACAAAGTGGGTATTGTATTCAATGATAGGTCTGATGAATGCCGAATACAGTGGAACAATGACTTGCTTGGACCTAGATGGCATACCTTTGTTTATAAATTGTGCAACATAGAATGATCTCCTCACTACTGTAGACACGACAGTCAAAGGCTATATTACTGTCTACGCATGTCCCCAAGTCCCTGACTACAGGGTTGACTCTTAGGGGTGTGTTGTTAATATGATAGTTACCAGGTTTAGATGACTTCCTGAAGGATACTATTATGCATTTTTTGGCATTTAGTTTTAGTCTATGGCTCTGACACAACTTATTTTTTCTGTGTAAGTCCTTCTTTCATAACATTACTATTCGTGGGATATTCTATGACTGCTCCTAATTTGCAGTCATCTGCAAATATGAAAAAACAGAGGCCTTTGATATCGGCCATGACTTCAAAAAAATAGATAACAAAAACAGCAATCCCAGGATTGATCCCTGAGGAACTCCACTTATGACTGGCCTCTTTTTAGAGGTGGAATCCCAATTCTAACTTTCTGAGTCCTATCTGTGAGCCAGCTGCCTATCCACTGGGTGATATAAAAGTTTATACCTAACCTCTTGAGTTTCTCAGCAATGTCTTAGTGGGATATTGTGTCAAATGCTTTGGCCAGGTCAAAGTAGGCAGGGTGAACCACTTTGTCCTTGTCCCCTGCTTTGATGACTTTCTCAAAGAAGTCCAACAGATTCAGTAGGCATCACCTGACCTTGATGAAGCCAAACTGAGTTGAGTCCAGTGTCTGGAAGTTTTCTCTGTCATTACTGATCATTTCCATGATAATTATTTTCCTGGCTTTGCATATGAGACTAGAACTTATGGGTCTGCAGTTTCTATGGTTTGTAGATGGCCTACCTTTGTGCAGAGGAATGGTGGTTGCTGTTCGCCATTTGTGAGACATGAAGCCTGATTGGTGGTTAAATAGTGATTCCAAAGGACTTGGCAGGTCATGTTTAATGCTATTTAGAAGGCAGCCTGAGATATTGCCTGGGCCCGCTGATGTAGTATTTTTGGCCTTAGAGAGAGCTTTGAAGGCCTGTTCCCTAGTGATAGTAGACCAAGTCATATTTGATGGTATTTCCTAAAGGGAAAGTTGAGGGGGAGAGAGGGGTAAAGCTAGAACTGAATTTTATGCAGCGGTTTTGCTGTACTTTCTGGCTCAGTATTGGTGGCTCCACTAATAATGAGCTCTGCACACAATTGTGTATTGGCTTTGAGGTTGTAGACATAGCTAAAGAATGCCTTATGCTTGTCCTTGGGTTGGAACACCTAGTTTGCCTCAAATTTGGGTTTGGTAGACATTACTTGCCCTCTGGGTTGTTTGCTTAGTTTGATGACAGTGTTTTTATCCTGATATCTGCTATACCAGTTTTTGTCATGATTTTCTTCCTTTTGTTATACGGTTTATTGATGTTATGATTCCACCAGTCTGGCTTGTTGTTTGAGTTATTTCTTTACTTATTCATGGTGTGTACAGCTGCCCCTATGCAACTATTAACATGTTTATACAGGGTACCCAGGGTTGGGGGAGATTTGGTATGAAGTTAGCATAAAAGTACAGTAGAGCGTTGATTATCCAAAGTAATTGGGACCTAGGGTAGTTCGGATAATCAAATGTTTAGATAATCAAACATATAGTACAGCACATCCAGAGGTAACCAAACCTCTTCACTGCTGCTGCCAGTGGTTGATCTCCCTATCTCTCACACACACACACAGACACACACACAGACAGACACACACACACACACACACACACACACACACACACACACACACGCACACACACACACACACACACAGACACACACACACACACACACACACACACACACACACACACACACACACACACACACACACACACACACACACACACACACACACACACACACACACACACACACACACACACACACACACACACACACACACACACACTCACAAAGCCAAACACACACACCTATTATTTCTAGCTTTGTTGAGATTTCTTGCTGTAAGAGGTTAAGAGGTATGCACAAACCTCTTAACTGCTGCTAGGGGATTGCTCGCTTGCTCACTCGCTCTCACTCTTCACTCTGTCTCACACACATGCATACAACTCCTCAGAAAAATTAATTCCCTTCCAGCAATTGAAGCAGAGTTTTCCCTTCATCCCACCTAAAGTAATCATCATATTTCAAAAAGCAGAATTTAATGAACACACCTTTTCGTGAAGCAAAGCAATCAGCTAAATATCATGAGAAGCAGACATTTTCAAAATATTCCCTTCCACAGCAACAAACACTGTTTCTTGAAGCAAACAGATAAACACACCTACACAATTCCATGAAGCAGAAATGGACCTCCTCAGAAAAATTAATTCCCTTCCAGCAATTGAAGCAGAATATTCCCTTCACCCCTCCTAAAGTAAAGCAACCAGAATCACACAGACACACACACACACACACACACACACACACACACACACACACACACACACACACACACCTCCTCAAAAAAATTAATTCCCTTCCAGCAATTGAAGCAGAGTATTCCCTTCACCCCTCCTAAAACAATCAGCATATTCTGAGAAGCAGAATTTAATGAACACATTATTTTGTTATGCAAAGGAATCAGCTAAATATTCTGAGAAGCAAAAATATTCCCTTCCACAGCAACAGACATACTGTTTCATGCAGCAATCAGCTAAACACACCTACTTGATTCTGTGAAGCAGAAACACACAAAATTCCCTTCCAGCAACAAAGCAGCAAAAACTTCCCAATCAAGCAATGATGATAAATTATGCAGACAAAATTCCCTTCCAGCAACGAAGCAGCAAAAACTTCCCAATAAAGCAATGATGTTAAATTGCGCATGGTAGAAAAATGATGCATGTGCAGATGCAATGGTTTGGCCGTTCGGATTATTGATGGTTCGGATAACTGATGTTCAGACAATTGGCACTCTAGTGTAGTTCCTGAACATTCAGGGTTAGCTGGGGTTCTGGGTTTTATTTTTACTTCAAAGGAGACCAATTTATGGCCTGACCTTATCACAGAGGGCTTTACATTAGCGGGTGTACAGTGCTCTCTCATATTAGTGAGGATCAGATCCAGTATATTTGCACTCCTGGTCAGCATACTGACAATCTGATCCAGGGAGTTTGTGTTTATAAAATCCAGGAATCTCTGTGCCTACATGACTGGTGTCATATATGATTCTCAGTCAATAGAGGGGTAATAGAAGTCACCCATGAATATGATACTGGGTTGGATGGTGAGTGTTTCCAGTAAGCTTAAAAACATGTTATGGGATTCTTAGGCCACAGAGGGGGACAGATAGCTTGCAAAGAAGTGATATGGAATTTTATCTATGATAATTTGAACATGGAGACGCTCAAGTGTATTGCCCTGTTTGACCAGCCTTGAGGTATATTTATTTTTGATGTAAATTGAGAGACCTCTACCTTTAGTCCCTGTATGTGTAGTAGCAAGTCTAAATGTGGAAGGTTTTATAATCTAGCACTACTGGGGTGCTCTCCCTGGCTTTAAACCATGCCTCAGTGACTGAACAGACATCAGCATTCTCTAGGTTGAGGAGAGCTTGTAAGGAGTGGAGTATTTTGTTTAGACTCCCAGCATGTAACAGTAACACCTTAAGATTCTGTTTGTTTTGATTTGCAATGTTGGAAGTGTTTTAGGTTTGACACTGCCTAAAACAGGCACTATGGGGGAGGACAATGTTTTAGTTAATATTCAAAAGCCTAGATGGGAGAGGTGCTGGCCATCCCTGGCAAAGCAGTGTGGTGTTTTGACCATCTTCTTCCATGTTCACAAATATTGCACCCCTTAGAATGACATCAGAGCCCAAGCCAATTATTAAAGTCAGTCATCTTCTGTTTATATTGTTGCATCATTCTTGGAGAAAGTAGGATGCTACTCATTTCTGGGCTCATACTAGCCTGGGAGATATATTCTGAGAGCTCCATGATGTCTCTCTTCAAATAGTCTAGGGAGATGTGTCTCAGGTCATTTACATCCACATGGATCTGAGTGCGTGTGTGTGTGTAATGTGGCAGATCTTGGCCCTTGATAAGCAAATGACTGTGACTTTCTCCTTAGCCTGGTCAGAGGGACATCAGTGTGACTCACAGTGGAGTCTGCAATGACCAGAATGATGTGCAGCCTACTGCAGAAACTGATAGAAATATCATGTGCTTATCTACCCCTACCCACGTTACTCCATCAAGAAAACTAAGGTTTCTTGCAATGAACTTTCCTCAAGCACCACAATTTCTTCTCTAAGGGCCTTGTACAATTTCTGTTCCCATTTGAGGAGGTTAATGCACAAATCAGATTACCCAAATGGAAGAGCTAGTAAGCATTTCAGTTTGCTTAACAGTGTTCATAAAACACTGCAACAGAGAAAAGGGCCAATGATTGATCTAGTAAGTCAAAAATCAGACAATATGCCTAGGAGCAAGTCTAAGGGCAGAGATGTAAAATGAAGCGGAACACAATAAATATCAATGGCCTAAAACAATAGGTTAATTTTGTATGGCTGGAATAGTGTAACCAGGAAAAGTGGACACTACAGTTCTGGAACTGCCACTGTTAACAACTGACTGTGTTACATTTTGTCATTGTGCTAATAACTCATCTCAGACTATCCTGAACCAGTGCTATTACTAAAATTGTCTGTTACAAAACATTGGCAAAGCGTTTCTTTCCAAAATAAATAAATAAAAACTCCCACAATGCCTGATGCTCCTGTTTAAAAGCAGTGGTGGAATAATGCAGTTCATTTAAGGTATGCATTTGTAACATAATATCATAATATCAGAACATTTTATGAAAATTCTCATATTTGCTGTGGTCTATTACATTTATAAACGTCTGCTTTTCTTTATTTTATGTCAGCATTCTCACCTTTTCATCTCCACTCATGAGATACTGATCGACAGCATTGTTTTTCTCATTAGCAAATCCTTGGAGCTTTTCAACTTCTTTTTTGACCTCACTTGCTAGTCTCCTTTTTCTGGCAGTTTTTGTCTCATTGCGTCTTTCCCAGGGAGTCAAAGGTGCTAGAAAGGTATACAAAATAAAATTCAAAATGATCCACAAAATAATTTATGCCAGTCAAGCAACAATTACTGTTTTTGCATGTTATGATAGGAAGTAAAAGTATGTGGGAATGACTGCCTGGGACTTAAGGATTTTCAGTAATTGTGGAAATATCATCTGGTTCTGGAAGGGGAGGAAAAAAGCCCTGGAAGTATTGAGTCCAGGCTTTATTTTATTTATTTATTTACTTACTTATTTTATTCCTTTACTACTAAGTTAAGGCAGGTGACAAATAAAATGCGCATGTTCAGTATACTAACAAGAAATCAAAATTATGATTACTGAATGAAAACATGAAAAGGCAACTACATCTATCCATATTTTTAAATATCAGTAGGCATATGAAATTACTGTTAATGTTTACATAGTAGTCAGAGAGAAGTAGGACCCTGTAGAAGGAGGAGGATGAAGATGGAGATAAGCAAATGCTGGGTTTGGCTCAGAAAACATTTCACTTTGTGGTAAGGGTTGCTTTCAGCTGAGTGCAAACAGTGATTATGAGTAAGTCACAAAAACACTGATGCTAAGTATACATCTATCGAGACTCAGCATAACCAGTTTTAAGATACAGTCAGACCATCTCCACATTCGACAAAAATACTTTTGGAGCATTGATCCATATGTACCTCTTAGCCGTGCTTGCCAAGATTTCTAAGGTATAGTGTTTGTTACATGCACACAGTGCTCAGAAAACATGATCATTTAGTTACTATAGCCAATATGTGAGATCACAATGAGATTTTAATACTAACAATATGTTTTTGTTTTTATAGAATAAAAAAAAAATACTTAGCTGCATACTGAACTTGTGAATTCATAACCCCAACCTGAAGTTATCACAACATTAGGTTGCTGGAGGCAATCACTCAGTGAGGATGGAAGACCTGTGCTAAGCTACCTTTGAGTTTACTGCAATATATTGAACTTCACCATTAGTTACTGCTGATGGGTCTATCTGATGCCCCCTTTTTAAATTACTTAGTACAAATCAGCCTCACAATTATGGTTTGGAAGTAGCCTTCACTAAACTGTAACAACATTTATTTATTGATTTATTACATTTGTTAACCAGGAAAGTCTATTGGGCCTAGGTGAGCCCATTTTCAGTAGAGGCCCGGGGTGAAAAGCTCCACAATAACATTAACAGTACATACAAGAAAAAGCACAATATACGGTGTATATACAGTCTCAGTGCATGGAAATAAATATTAAACACAATGGTACATGTTATTTACAAGCATTACACATCCACATTGTATACAGTTTTATCATTGAGGATGGAGTTAGTCAGGTAGGGTAGCAATTTTGATTGTTAGTTGTTGGAGTTATGTAGGCATAAGCAGTTGAATTCAGCAAGTCAGAGAGAGCTCCTAAGTAGTGATATTGTAGAGGGATATAGTAGTGGATCAGGTGTTAGGAGGTACTCTTTTGGCACAAGTACATTGCCAGAGAGAAGAGAGGTGTGATCTGACACACTTCTTAAAGACAGAAGGATTACTGATTGTTCTGATAGAAGGTGGGAGGGCATTCCATAGTTTTGAGACAGTAAAAGAGTACAGCATTTGACCAGCTGCAAGGGTAGGTTTTTCAACTTTCAGCAACATTGTGTTTTTGGATCTTAGTGGCCTGGTAGGGTGGTATGTAGTCAATAAGGAGGAGAGGGAGGGGCATGTTGAAAGCTTGTATATGCGTTTATGTGCAGTGGTTAATTGTGAATAAGTGAGGTAGTGTGGGAGTTCGAGCCAGTTTAGCTGTTGTCGAGATAAGCAGTGGTGTGCTGTGTTTTTTGAATTTGTTACACATTTGACAATATTGTTGTAACATGAGTCCAGTTTGGTTTTCAGGGAGGACTGGATATTGGTTAGGATTGGGGCATCATATAGTAGAGATGGTAGCAGGAAGGATGATGCTAAAGCTTTTTAGCAGTAATATTAAGGTAGTATTTGTGTCTATAGAGGGTATTTAATTTTTGATGTTTTTTTTTTATGTTGCTATGGATATGGAGGTCAAATGTTAGATTTTCATCAATAATAATGCCTAGCAATTTGATACTTGGAACAACTTCAATGAGATTATTATGGGATTGGATAGAAAAATCATTCTTGTACAGAGGGGTAGTTTTTTTTTTTGGGGGGGGATATTAAAAGTTTGGTTTTATTGGGATTTAGAGTGAGATGGTTGTTTGACATCCAAGTTTCGGTTGAAGTGAAAGCATTTTGGGTATGACGTTGTAACTCAGATATAGATTTGGCAGTACAGATGATTGTAGAATCATTTGCATATTGGATAACTGTGCCATGGGTAAGGGTGGTGTGGACGTTGTTAATGAATATATCCTTGAGGTACACCTGTGGATGTGTTGAGAAAAGGTGAGAAGGAGTGTTGCCATTTGGTGGATTGTTGCCTATTGGTGAGATAGTCAGAGAACCAGTTTAAGGTATGGGGTGAGAGACCTAAGCTGGTGAGTTTTGTGAGCAGAAGGGGATGTGAACCATGTCGAAGATAGATCTAGGAACAGTGAGGAGACTATGTAACCACTATCACAAGCCCTGTTTACTGTGTCCATAAAGGATATGAGAGCAGTACAGGTACTATGACCTGACCTGAAGCCATGCTGTGTGGGGGAAAGTATCTGGTTTTGGACAAGATAGTTAAGAAGTTGAGTGTGAATACATTTTTCTAATATTTTAGACATGGGAGAGAGGATAGCGATGGGTCGGACATTATTGAATCCCACCCATCATTATCAAACCATTACTAGATACTCAGAAAAAGAACCATACCATATTGGTATGTTTGAACAAAAGCAGACAGAAGCTGAACAGCCATTATTTATTTGATCCTGTGTCAATAATGCATAACTATAGCAAACATAAAGTAACAAAAAAGAAAAACAGAAGTAAAACATTACTACATTGTTGTGAAATTCATAAAAATCTAGTTGTGCACACACTCAAGTCACTACACCATAGGTACCTGTATGATTCTACCATAGTCCACATGGTCATTAATAACCTAATATGTATTTCCATGGACTATATGAAGAGGGACATTGTCAAACTCTCTCAGCAGCATTCTACCTTCACCAAGGATGATACCACAGTATGAACAAAGGATGATGGACTTCAATAACTGGCTTAGTTTCTGGTGTCTTTCCAGAGGGATTCAAAATTTGTCAGCATGAGAGGACATGGTAAATGAACCACATTATTCCACCTTATTTTGCAAAGGATGGTCTGCACCTGTCTCCTCTAGGCTTACAAATATTGCCTAAAACTTTATCCATCCCCTTAGACCCTTTTTAGGCAATGCCAAATTGACAAACCTACCAACAGAGCAAATATAACGCAAAAAAACCTAAAGGTATTGCTCGATGCTAGGAGCCTAAACAAGAAAAGTACAATTGTGTACCTACCATAAATGTAGATGTTCGAGTGTATTCACTGTCGCAGTCATTACACTTGGGTTATCCTGCTGGCAGGCTACCCGCAGTTGGCCTGAATTCCAAAGTCCTGGTCCGGCGTCGGTTGCTGTTGCCTCTTCCCTGACGTCAGTGCACCAGGGGTATAAAAGATGCAGCCAACGCCATTTTCTTCAGTTTTTCTTGCCCCATATGTCAGGTGCCCCCAAAAGGGTAGGCTGCAAAAATTATGATCATAAAAAAGCATGCACATAACCTTCATCTACAAGCAAATACACCACATAGGTTGTATAGAATAGATAGGTACAGATAAGTCCCAGCAAAGAAAAAAGGAGGATGGTGGGAGGGTAACCTGGACTGCAACAGTGAATACACTTGAACATCTACATTTATGGTAGGTACACAACTGTACTATGTTCATCGTGTTTCACTGTTGCAGTCATTACACTTGGGTTGAATCCCAAAGCTGAGGTTGGGCGGCTGGGCCTAAATAGAGTTTGGATTGGCTATGAGACCCTGTAGAACTGCAGTGGCAAAGCCTGCTCTGGATTTAGAGTAGAGAGGTAAATGGTAGTGCTTTGTAAAAGTGTGCACTGAAGTCCATTTTGCAGCCACCAAAATATCCTTGGTTGGTACTCCTCTGAGGAAGGCTGCTGAAGTGGCTGCTGCTCTGGTAGAATGTGGCCTAATGCCCTTGGGCACTGATTTGCCATGTTGTGAATAGCAGAAACTAATGCAGTGGCCTATCCATTTTGAAATAGTCTGCTTTGAAATGACTTTTCCTTGGGAACCTGCAGCATATGCCACTAAGAGTTGCTCAGTCTTTCTGAAGGCTTTAGTCTTGTCCAAGTAAAAGTGTAGCTGTTTGTGTATGTCCAAGGTATGCAGACGTCTCTCCCCCTTATTCTGTGGGTTTGGGTAAAAGGTAGGCAAATGTATGGTTTGGTTAAGAGCCACGCTGGACACTACCTTAGGCATAAATGTCAGGTTTGTCCTTAGAGAAACCCTGTCCTGATGGAAAATAATAAAAGGTTCCACAGCCATAACTACCTGTAACTCTGAGACTCTTCTTGCTGAAGTTATTGCTAGGAGAAGAGCGGTTTTTCATGACAAGTATTTTATCTCTGCTGTATTGGCTGGCTCAAAAGGAGGCAGTGTGAGTTTTTCCAAGACAAAATTGAGGTCCCATGTAGGTATTGGAGCTCTCCTTGGAGGTCTTATGTTTTGGGCCCCTCTGAGAAACTGTCTTAGCAGTGGATGAGAAAAAATAGGTGGGTCCATATTGTAATGAGCTGAAATGGCAGAGGCATGGATCTTAATTGATGAAAAGGATAGGCCTTTGTCCAGCATCTCAGTACGGTATTGTAAAATCTGAGGAATATTTGGTTCAAGTAAGTCAATTCCCTGCTCTTGGTTCCAAGCACAGAATCTCTTCCATTTTTCTGCATAAGATTTTCTGGTGCTGGGCCTCCTGGCCTCCAAAATAACATCCATAACTGCTTTAGAGAGAGGTGTGTTCTGAATGATTACATTATCTGCCATGCAGCCAGATTTAGGGTTCTGAGTTGGCTGTGCAGGATCTGATTGTTCTGTTGGGTCAGCAAATGAGGTATTAGAGGAAATGCCCAGGCTGGGTCTTGAGACAAACTCTTTAGGATTGGGTACCAGTGCTGGTGTGGCCAGTCTGGGACAATCAGTATCATTTTTGGCTTCTCTTGTCTGACCTTTAGGAGTACCTTGGAGAGGAGAGGCAGAGGAGGGAAGGCATATACTGTAAGTGCTTTTCAGCTGAATGAAAGGGCGTCCACTTTCCATGCTTGCTTGTGATAAGTCCGAGTGCAGAATCTCTGTAGCTGGCAGTTGTGAGGGGAGGCGAACAGATCTATGTCTGGGCATCCCCATTTCCCTGTTATCATGTTGAAGATTTGTGGATCCAGTTTCCACTTCTGAGGATCCATGAGGTTTCTGCTTAGTTCGTCTGCCAAAGTATTTGTCTTTCCTGGCAGGAATTGTGCTTGCAGATGTACTTGATAAGTCAATGCTGTGTTCCACAAAGTCATGGCTTGCCTGCAAAATTTTTTTCCCCATCTGTCCAAAGCCCTATAATCTCTGTCTGAGGGGACAGGGTTTTTGGCAGAGGCAGCCTTGAACCCTTTGGGACCCTGTGAGATAGTTTCTGGGTCAGCAGCAGGGTTTTTGTAAAGAAATTTATGGGAGTCTGGGACCCTGTAGTATCTGTCCGGCTTAACAGGGGCAGGAGATAAAGAGTCTGGAGACAGGCCGGACTCTGAAAAAACATCATCTACTATGTCTAGAACAGGGAGAATTGCAAGAGGTCAGTGCTGAGGAAGTAAAAGAAAGTCTCGAAGTCTTTTCTTAGAATCGGAATAATCCTGGCTTTCTCAATGGAAATGCTCCCTCATGGTATGCAGGGTTTCCCCAAAAGAATAGTCCTCAAGAGGAGAAGCTGAAGGAATAGAATCTTCAGCATCAGAATCCTCATAGGGAGGAATAGAATATCCCTGATTAGAAGAGGAATCAGAGGAAATGGAAACCTGATCAGAGGAATCATATTCAGTTTCTTGCCTAGGCCTCTTATCAGGAGGGGGATGGGAACCCCTGATCAAAGTAATTAGGTCTTCGGCCATTTTGAGCATCTGTTTTCTTAGGCATAGAAGCCTGTCCTGGAGAATGCTGTACTGGTTTCCTTGTCTTTAAAACAGTTTTAGACTTTGTCTTGGATGCTGAAGTAGGCTTTATATAAAGTTGTGTAGGTCTGAAGACACCCTCAGAAGCCGATGCCTGCTCAGCGGCTCCGGACCCATCTGAGGGATTAATTTCCGAAGGGCCAATACCTTGAGTATCCAGAGGCCTAGCTGTCTCCATGTGGGAGTTGGAGGTGGCCTGTGGCTCTGAGGTAGCGGGAGTCAGGGGGTGCGAAAGAGCCTCACTGAGCACCGGCGAACCGGTGACTAGCCTAAAAGAGGCTTCGTCGTCGGTTTTGGACCTCGGATGCTTGTCCTTGTCTTTATCCTTGCATTTTTTACGAATTACGGTCATCGGTTGTTCCGACGGCATTATGTAGTTAAACCTTCTGCCAAAATAATGAAAAGCAAAATCGTACCGACACTTAATAGTGCGTTGGTTAAATCTAGCACAAAACCGACAACTAGCAACATCGTGGTTAGGGCCTAGGCAAGGAATACAGTAAGAGTGGAAATCCTTATGAGGTATTTGCTTCCCACAAGAAATATAATTGTTAACTTTTTCTGACATCGGTCTGGAGCAAGAAAAAAGTTTCCCCAATGGGGTACTTAGCTTTATTGAAGACTTTGGATCTGAAATTCGATTTCGAATATCTCAGGAGTCGGCCGACCAGCACTTGCGAACTGCTTTTGCTTTGGGCACCACACAGCAAGAAAGACTGAAGAAAATGGTGTCAGCTGCATCTTTTACACCTCTGGCGCACTGACGTCAGGGAAGAGGTGACAGCAACCGACGCCAGACCGGGACTTTGGAATTCAGGCCGACTGCGGGTAGCCTGCCAGCAGGATAACCCAAGTGTAATGACTGCAACAGTGAAACATGATGAACATCTGTACACTCTATAAGCTCTCCTCAGTCTGGAGAATATAAACATCTGTGCCATTACTGAGACACCTTTTGAATCCACAGAAAGTACTCTGGCAGTGCAAGGCTTCAATGCCTTCCATACATTTAGCTTATCAGCTGCACAGACAGGGCAAAAGGTGGAGGAGTCTGCAGCTATATTAACAACAAGCATAACTATACATTGGTAAAACAGGATGATGCCCTAGAATTTATTCATGTGCAAATCACTACAGACGAAGTCCCATACCATATCCTACATCCCTGAAATCCCATAGCTTACTCTAGATCTACTGGAGACACTCACCATTAAACCAAATGCCCTTTTCATTGGAGACTTTAACTACCCCCCCCCCCCATAAAATGGGAAACATACACTGTCTCATATGCACAAGATACAATGATTCCTGGACTTTATTAACACAAATACCCCTGACTAGATAATGCTTACATGCACCAGAGGTTCAAATATTACAGGACCTGGTACTCACCAATATGGGAATGCTGCACCCCCCCCCCCCCCCAGGTGAGGTTGGACACAAAGCTGTCTCCTTCGGAATAAAAATCAACTCAGTAACCCCATCAAACCCTGTAATACTTAGGAATTATTCTAAAGCAAACTACACTCCATTAAGTGACAGTTTGTCAAAATTCTATGCTCTTCCCAATCCTGAGTTCACAAGTACTTCCCAATCCTGAGTACAAAATGTAAATGGCCGTATAGAGGCTGCTGTACCTACTAGAAATAAGCCCAAAACAAACTCTAAAAACAATTCACACTGGTGGAATCACAACATTAATAGGGTATATAACAAAAGGAAAAAAGTCTTGGCTAAAATCAGGAAGAGCAACTCCCATACTGATAGGAGCTCTCTAATTAAACTAAAGAGGAAACTAAGAGGACTAATGAAATTCAACAAGACCAGTTTGAAGTCCAACAAGGCCAATTAGAGGTCAAGAGAACCTCACAGACTAAAGACAACCACAAGGTCGTCTTCTACAGCTATGTCCAAAACCTCAACAGCAGCACACATCATTGTGAGGAACTAATGGTTAATGGTGTCACCTTCAGTGAGCAGAGGGATATAGCGAATTTGCTTGCTGACAAATTTAGCTCAGACTTAAAGCCCTATACTCTGTCTCCTACTAGTTCCTGACAGATGATCCCTGCCTGGCATGCAAGGTATCATCAGATCCAGCTCTAATGGACCTTTTGTACATCCACAAAATGAACAGCATCAGAATCACTAGAAACAAAGATTTAAATTTTGCTTATGACATAAATAAGACATGCTGGTGTCTCAGAGGATCCCCATGTTCTGGTAAAGGCCCCCCCCCCCCCACCGATGTGAAGCCGAGTCCATCCCAAACCCTATTTAAGTGCAACCATAAACAATGTATGGGAAATCGGAAATTCACTCTGGGTCTGACCCCCATGTCACTGACATACAGAAGCAGAACCCAAACTAATACACCCTCCACATAACCTCTAAAAACTTCCTAATATACTCCCTAGTAATAAATGTCCATGATTCATAGGGACACAAATAAGATGGGTTGCATGACTAGGCTTATAAAAGCCCTGAGGGTCATTAGCCTAGTATATACCTATGAACCTATTAGTCATCCAAAAAATAATGTGAGAATAAAAAAAGACTGCATGCAATTTCTGTTTACAAAGTATAAATGCATTATATTGTATGTTTTTTATATAAAATTGATGAGGCTGTAGCAAAAGAATTGTAACATCTGACTTTCTGATGGTTCTAATTTTCTGTTACCTAAAGAGAATGAGTTTATTAATGGATATTTGTTACTGTTACTACAGCAACTCTATATTCCTTAATTCAGAATGGCAGTCTGTACAGCTCGATGGTAAACAAGTCATGCACTCTCAGAGCTCATAGCACTACATCTGATCAGCCATTGCTGAAACCATAGCAAGTCCTGCAGAGAAGATCAAAACATGTAAGAATGC